>NC_041391.1:405478522-405489304 GCF_002162155.2 Triticum dicoccoides | reverse complement strand
AAATATCTGAATCCAATTTTTTATAATGAATTATGATCTCTGTTCGTCTCTTACACCTTCACGATCCTCTTCTCTTTGTATCTAGTGCTAACTTTATATCGTGCATGCACATGCCCGCCCCCCTCTCACCCTCCCTCAGCGTCCCCTCCATCGCACACATTCGTTATTTCTCTTTAGGTCATTCAGCCAAGGTGTGTGTAGGCCCCCCGGCTCCTTCTTTGCGGCACGCACCGGTCGGTATACCTCTCTAGCCAAGTGTGCCTACCACAAACACACACTTCCCCTCTTCTCTTCTCACCGTCCATGCCCCCTATGTCCAATACGGTTCCACGCACGTGCACACTCCCGCCCCTCTTTTCATCGATCTCATGCTCGCACACTCCTCCCCCCTCGACATAGTAGGCCACTTGCACCACCTCCTAGTCGTACCCCTCTCCCCCTATCTGTATCTCCGAACCTTATTTGCTTCTAACACATGCATGCATGTATACGTACCAATCTCCCTACATATAGATAGGTCAACTATAATTCTTTTTCCCCACGCACCGATCGATGTACCTCACTAGTTATGTCTCTCCCTTTCTCGGACGCACAACGATTGAACTTCCTATGTAATTACGTCTGCTTACCACAACCATATCATCCCCCCTCATCATCCTTGCATACGTCCCGACCCGTCTCTCACATGCACGTGCATAGACAGGCAAACATCCCCTATGTTATTGATATTGCGCTCATACCCTCCATTTGTCTAGCAGGCTTCTCCCACCATTTGTGAGAAGCAAGTCCACCACCAACCCTCCGACACTCTACCTTTGTTTTTCTCCCAACCTTATTCCTATGCTAGACATATGCATGGATGTCGATCGATCTCCCTCAATACATAGTTAGGTCTCTCTCCTTCTTCACACATATACTAGTTGGTCTACCTCTCTATAGTTAGGTCTCTGCCCCCTCCCCCCCCCCCACACACACAC
This sequence comes from Triticum dicoccoides, assembly GCF_002162155.2. Taxonomy (NCBI): domain Eukaryota; kingdom Viridiplantae; phylum Streptophyta; class Magnoliopsida; order Poales; family Poaceae; genus Triticum; species Triticum dicoccoides. Next base: position 405,488,327 of record NC_041391.1, on the reverse strand, counting down.
CGGTAGTCGAACGTTGTAGGTAGGTATCTGTTCCACAGACAAAAACTGCACCTTTGCCCTCTCACATTCCAGTAGGCCAGCCGCCCTGTATCTTTGACGTGGGCAAACACAAATTCGATGGAACTCTTTATCGATCGCGCACCCACACACTTCATCCCTGTTTTCAATTCTATTGATATCTCACACCGATGATCCCTCCACTCTTTTCTCGGTGATCGCTTGCTCTATATATGATATATCCATGACTCTGTTTCACACACATTGCATATGTTACATTTTTTTGTTCGAGATATCATCGACACATTGCCTCTATTTTGCACAAACCATATCTCTCACACCCACCCACGTACGTACCTGCACCTAAAGAAGAGGTGCACGCATGACGTACATACTCACGTCTCGTTCCCGACCACACCCGCACGGGTACATGGTGGAGTTCATTTCTGTACGAAAAGGCAGCCCACGTGATAATTTGACGCGTGTAGCGGTTGTTTACTCGAAGGAGGGCCATGTACCATGCGTAGATGGAACAAAGTTCGATTTGACCCATTAGTATTAAATAAAGTTATATTCCTCAATGGCACGTACAGAATATAAAATGATTGTCATCGGGAAAAAAGAAAATCCGCTCCACTATATACAATGGAGCCTGCCTGTCGGGGTTTGTCTGTCGTCACACTATCTCACACAAGGCGGCAGTGGCCTCTCTCTCTCACCGTTGGTCACTAATCCGTCCGCATCTCGTCCGCCGGTGGAAAGGGAGGGTGTGCATCATTTCTCCGTTCGATAGCATTGAGGCAGCACGTCCTGATCTGCGATACCCATCGTTCTCTATGAACAAGCTCCGGCGTGGTAGGGCCTTCGCCACTTGCTCACTGCTGCAGTATGGGCAGATACCGGCCGCCGACGCCCTCCTAGTTCATCCCGATGACCCTCAGGTACAGCTTCCTTCGGCCTTGTTCCACTGCCCATCTTCCCACGTTGTTGTAGGTGGAAAATCCTGCATGTGGATCTTATTTAGTTGCTAGCTTAAAACATATTTTGGTTGTCGTACTTTCCATCTTGCAATCTCGTCCTCAAACCGTTTTTGATAAACCACCATGCTGCGATCTTTCCCTTATTACATGGAATATGCTTCTTTTTTGTTGGTGTATGTGTCTTCAACTCGTGTTATTGGGCAGTAATTGTTTCTTTTCTACCTCCTTCTGCAAACAGGGCTATCGATTTCACCTCGTTGCTATTGCGACCTTTTGGTGAACTGCACAAATCAATTTTTTCTTAAGAGTGTTTTGTGCAGTTCTGCAAAAATGTCACACGACAATGTTTTTACATTTCTGTGGTATTGCAGAAAGGGAGATTGGTTTTTCTATCCTCCTCATCCAACTCTGTGCCTAATCTTCTCCAACAAGTAGTTAGTCCTAAAGAGAGATCACAGAGGTGATCGACTTCTATTTGTGTGTGTTATGTTTCATCATCTAGTTCCACTATTATTGTAATCACACCGACTGAATATATTTGCAAACAGGGATGATTAGCTCGCTTTTAGTGGAGCTACCCAAAATGATCGGATTGTGGTGTCCTCCATACACCTCTTTTTTGTCTACAGAGCTGGGTGAAACTAGCTACCAACCAATGAACATTGTGCCCAGGAAATGGATCCATGCCTACGAACAACATCGATCAATTATATATTTTTCTTTATTTGTACACCTTCTCACAACTTTGTCTTTAGTTGTGATGTGAATATTGGCGCTGATCTGCGAACCATTGAGATGCATTAGCAGCCATGGTAGTTTCATTTGTATTTGATGGAATGTTGTAACAATACAATCTTGAGGCAAGAGGACACATGAATCCTAAGTTGAAACCTTTTTTCTATGGGAACCAAAGTTGAAACCTTCATAGCATCACAGTACAATTTCATAATGCTGGAAAATTATGCGTACATATAAACAAATCCTGAAGGATTGATAGCAATGCCAGAAACAATTCAACTTCGATTGGCCGACATGTGGGACATGCTACATCCGGCTCCACCTGCCATGCGGCAATATTGAGTGCACAACTGTAGGGAAGTTTCACCCCGGTCGTTGCGCCACAGTAATAATGAGTAGTGAGCAGTCAAATCACAAAGCCCCACCTTCACCACAATAAGTTGCTCGGATGAAGAAACCATCATTTCTCTCTTCGTTGAATCCGCTGGTACTCCAATATTCCCAGAGTAATAAGTTGCTCAAGCAAAGCAACCATCACTTCACCTTTCCCACAGTAAGTACTACCTCCTTTTTTATTCTAGAAACAACCACACGTGAATATTGGACGGTAGCAGCACAACAACTGTATCAAAAATTGAAACCAACCAATGAACTACTACTAATGGTGAGTGTTTGCTAGTATCATGTACTCCGGTTGTCCATGTATATAGGGCTTAATGCGTTTTCCGAGACTAACTTTGGCCATGTTTGGATCCATGGGTTAGAGTTAGTTTGGGCTAGTTGGGCTCAAATAGCCCTGAAGTATCCAAACATGAGGGTTAAATTGGAGCAAGTTGCACCAAACCCACCAAAAAAACTATCCCACCCAAGAGGTGCTAATTGGAGATAGTTCTCATTGAGCCTAGTGAAAAATCACTTTTCTCTCTCTATCCCGCCAGCCAAGTGGTGCTAATTGGAGCTAGTTCTCATGGGGCCCACTGAAAAATTCACTTTTCTCTCTCTATCAAGTGCATTTACTGTCAAGCTAACCCTGTCATCCAAATACCTCTTTGGCTAGAGTTAGTTCAGGGTTAGTCATGAGTTAGTCTAACCTCTAGCTAAGTTAGAGTATCCAAACAGGAGCAGTATAGGACATGCAAGTTCCTCAAAGCATACCGTCTTATTCTTACATGAAAGGATCTTCTTTTAAACGGAACGTGAAAGGATCTTCGAATGATATAATTTTCAAATTATATAAAATCTTATCAATAGTCAAAGGCAACCTCGAAGAATACATTAGGCCCTATATAAAATCTTATTAATAGTCAAAACCAAGTGTTACTACTACACCAAACAAGTTCCAAACAAGAAACTGGACCCACTCACGGTATGGCACACCTGTATCATTTTCTCCGTCGGTCAAAGCACTAGTACTAACATGTGATGAGTCAACCGACCTCAATTGACGGCAAAATCACCAGCCCGCCGCACTTTCAGAGAGACGAGGAGCGAGAAGCGATACGGGCTGGTGGATTACCATAGCTAGGTGTTGCACTGAGGCCAAGAAATATGGTGATAGCGTGGGTTGGCCATGTACGATGTAACTACACCGGGCTGCCGTGTTTCGGACTCTTCCGGTCTACTATGGAGAAGATTGGGTAGATTTTATATCGCCGAATAAAAATATTAAAGAGTCCAGACGCTCCACCGCAAGGTTTCTTGCTCCTTTTCGTTCGTCGGAAAGCGCTCTTCTAAGTTTTGCCGACATGTGGGACATCCAGCATCCAGGTCCACCTGTCATGCAACAAAAAGGAGTTAAGTATAGTAGGAGAGACTCACGAACGGTCATGAACGTAGGTGGAGTACGTGTACAAAACACCCAAAAAAAGGAATACGAGCACGAAAGGAAGAGGTGCAGGCACCAACACAGGTACTCTTTGCCTCCTTCCCTAATACTCACACGCGGGTACATGGTGAGCTCATTTCTGTACTAAGAGGCAGCTCACCTGATAATTTGGCGAGTGTAGTAGTTTTTCATGGGAACCATGCATGGACAAGTCAAAGTTTGATCATGACGAGGTGGCGCGTTTTTTATAAATTAAGTTATTCTATTCGATGGCACGTAGGCAACATTATTTTCTCAATGGAACGTGAATCGTGCACACACTGAATGACAGAGCACTGGATGGTAGCCATGGACATGGTCAGCCCTTTTTGGAGACTGATACACTACTTTTGATGTGTCCCATCAACTCGCAAACAAGGAGAAGCTTTGCTTACTAGTACGACCTCTCCCTCACTAGGAGCAAGTACAATAAGGTGACTGATTACCTCCATGTTGGTTTTGACTACTTTAATTTAGAAATGAACCATGTGTTTTCTTTGGTAACACAAAATTAGTAACTAAATGGTGATTGGACACCATGTCCTGCCACGTACGTATGTGTGGCAAGCAAGATTTATTCATGTTCCTTCTTGACATGAGCTTTGCTCATCCTTTTGCCAACACACAGGACATCTAGCATCAAGGTGCACATGTCATGCAAGAAAATGGAGATATCAATGCATAAGTGAGTTGTGCACTTCGATGGTGTACAATGCAAAAAAAATTTCTCCTCGATGGCACGTGAATAGTGCACATACTCAATGACGGAGCACGGGATGGTAGCCATGGACATGGTCAGCCCTTTTTGGAGAGAGTACTAAATAACTTTGATGTGTCCCGTCAACTCACATAACGACGAGAAGCTTGCTTACTACGCCTTCTCCCTCGCCCATGCGTGCGCTTTGGCTCGCAGCACAAGGAGAAACTTTTGTTTACAACCGGTCGACGTGCAGCAGTTCATTTTGGTATTAGATTGCCCGAAGTACTACTGTAGTACCATCATTATTATTTGACTTCCGGAAGAGGCGAAGAGCCAAGCGCAAGCTCACCTACTAACCTAGTACAGTATCTACTATAGCCAAAGCTGGTCCAACCTTTTAGAGCATGGTTAACTAATATAGGCAGCTCTTGCAATGGCACATCATTAAGAGTGTTTGACCAAAAAGCAACCATGTCTTTCAAAATATCAACACTAAAGCAAGTTATCTCTAGCCCATTATGCTCAATCATTGATCACACGAATATTAGCTACACCCAATGCTCAAATACGATCATAGTGCCCCTTAGTTGGTGCTTTATAAGAGAATATTGAGACTCAAATTCAAAAATAAAAATCGCATAAGTAAAAGAAAGGCCCTTCGCAGAGGGAAGTAGGGATTTGTAGAGGTGCCAGAGCTCAAAGCTTAAATTGAGAGATAAAAATATTTTTGACAGGCATACTTTTCCCACCAACGAAAACGACTTAGAGATCTCAACACTTTCCATGCTAGATACATCATTGGCGGTTCCCAAACAGAAAATAAAGTTTATTCATTTTTCCACCATTACTTTCACTTTCCATGGCTAACCGTATCCACGGGTGCCCTCCATACCAACACTTTCCAAGGAATTTATCATTTGACAACATAAAGCAAATTCATTTTTCATTTCGGGACTGGGCATCACTATTACCTTTGCCGTACTCTCGTGCAATGACTAGTGAATAAACACTCATCATGAGAATAACACATCTAGCATGAAAAATATTGGTCACCCTTCACGGCCTCGCGAGCGGTAGAGCACACAAAAGAGAAATTTATTTTGAAAATTAGAGATGGCACATGCAAATTTGCTTAGAACGGCATGGAAATACAACATATAGGTAGGTATAGTGGACTCATAAGGCAAAACTAGTTAAAGGGTTTTGGATGCACAAGTAGTGATCATACTTAGTGCAAGATGAAGGCTAGCAAAAAGATTGAGAAGCGACCAACCAAAAAGCAAAAAATCCCGTACCCAAGCATTAAGCATAAGTAACACCGAATAATGCACCATAAGTAGGATATTAATTTCATTGCATAACTATTGACTTTTGTGCTTGCATAGGGAATCACAAACCTTAACATCAATATTCTTACTAAAGCACAATTACTCACCAACATGACTCACATATCATATCGTCATATCTCAAAACCATTACTAAGAATCAAGTTTATTATGTCCAATGATCTTCCTAAAAGTTTTTATTATATCCTCCTTGGATATCTATCACTTCGGAACTATTTTCATATGTTGCTTTTGATAAGCTCAAACAAATATAAGTGAAGATCATGAGCATAATTTTTCTTTCTCTCAAAATAATCTAAGTGAAGCAAGAGAGAATTTATTAAAATTTACTAACTCCCAAATAAATCTGAGTGAAACATGAGAGCATTTCTTCAAAAATAACAAAGCACACCATGCTCAAAAAGATATAAGTGAAGCACTAGTGCAAATCCGTCGCTCTAAAAATTTAAGTGAAGCATAGGAGCAAGCATAGCATACTTTTCGGCTCTCTCAAAAGGGTGTGTCCAGCAAGGATTCAAGACTTAGAAAACAAGCAAAGACTCATATCATACAAGACGCTCCAAGCAAAACTCATAGTATGTGACTCGTAAAAATATAGTTTCAAGTAAAATACCGATGGTTGTTGGAAGAAAGCGGGATGCCACTCGGGGGAATCCCCAAGCTTAGTTGCTTGCTACTTGTTTGAATATTATCTTGGAGTTCCTAGGGCATCCCCAAGCTTAGCCTTTTGCTAATCCTTATTCCTTCATCCATCGTAAGATCACCCAAAACTTGAAAACTTCAATCACACAAAACTCAAACAAAACCTTCGTGAGATCCGTTAGTATAAGAAAGCAAACCACTAATATAAGTACTGTAGCAAACATATTCTTATTTTTTTTTGCATTATATCTACTGTATTCAAACTTTTCTATGGCAAAAACTCATCAAAGAAAACCATAGAATTGTCAAAACAAGCACACAACGCAAAGAAAACAGAATCTGTCAAAAACAGATCAGTCTGTAGCAATCTGAATATTTTGAATACTTCTGTAACTCCAAAAATTCTGAAATAAATTGGTAGACGTGAGAAATTTGTATATTAATCTTCTTCAAAAAGAATAAACTCAAAATCACTCTTCTGTAAAAATATAAAAATAATCTTGTGAGCGCAAACGTTTCTGTTTTTTCAGCAAGATCAAATTAACGTTCACCCAAATCATCCCAAAGGTCTTGCTTGGCACAAACACTAATTTAAATCACAAAAACACATCTAACCAGAGGTATAATTGTGTAATTACACAATAACAGAAAATAAAAAGGCAAAATTTATTTTATTCGTTGAGTTGCCTCCCAACAAGCTCTTGCTTTATAGTCATTAAGATAGGCATGAGATTTCAATGATGCTCACATGAAACACAAGAATTGAAGAACTGTCAGGACCCCGACTCAATGCCACATCGATCTAGCATGTAACACCTCATATCACTTTGCGGCCTCACGCACGGTATTCCCACGGGTGTCGCCTTACCTTTGCCCGGGACCGTTTGCGCCTTTTGGCACACGTATATGACAGTGTCGCTAGCATCCATATGATAAGGAGCCCGGGCTGACATGGCTAGTCGTAAACCCAAAGTGGCACAGACTTACAGGGACAGGCATCCATGACCCAGCATCGAACGTGTCGGTCATCAGCGAGTGAATCCAGGCTGTAGCACTGGGCTAGAAGGACTCCGGTGAACCAGGCTGTAGCAGGCTAACAGGACTCTGGTATTCATCGCGTGACATTTCCCTGAAGGGACAGACACAGGAACAAAGAAGGACACATGCCGGCCAGCCTAAGTGTTCCGGAGCAGTAGCAAGCTACCATGGCTCAGTGAAACACTAGGAGACATTTCCCCGTAAGAGAGGCTACTAAAGATAAACAACTAGATGGTCAGATCCCACACATACCAAGCATTTCAATAACATACACACAATATGCTCGATATGTGCAAATACAACATGGCATCACAACATGACTCTATGACTCAAGTAATTTATCAATAGGCTCCGAGGAGCGAGATATTACAAACATGGGTCTCATGACCCAACATTCAGAGCATACCAAACAAAACACAAGCGGAAGCTATCATGTCTGAGTACAGACATCTATAAATGAAAAAAAAGGCTGAGAAGCCTGACTATCTACCAATCCTGCCGAGGCACAAGATCGTAGCTGAGGTAACAAGCTAAACGTCGAAGATCACGCGGAATTACTAGTGAGACTGAAGTCTCTCTGCAAAAACATAAAATAGGCAAACGTGGGTACAAATGTACCCAGCAAGACTTACATCAGAACTATCTACATATGCATCATTATCAACAAAGGGATGGTGGGGTTTAACTGCAGCAAGCCAGCTTTGACTCGGTGGCTATCCTGAACTACGAGTGCAAGTAACTCTTTGAGGTGGCGCACACGAGTCCACATATTCACCATATCAATACACCACTATGGATCCGCTCCCGTCTCCCTACGAGAATGCCATCCATAGAACTCACGCTTATCTTGCGTATTTTAGAGTATCCACTTTCACTTGTCTATGAACTGATATAAGCAACCCAGAAGTCCTTTTCCGCGGACACGGCTATTCGAATAGATGATGTTAACCCTGCAGGGGTGTACTTCTTCATACATGTTTCCACCACTTAGCGTCTGCACACGACATGTGCTCGGCAGACTTCAAGCGAAAGCCGACGTGGGTGTAGACCACGACCTACCTAAACACTCAAGTCTCTAGTCCAGGTTTATCGCCTATTCGGGTTCCATCCATGAGGAGATCCGGCCGGAGTTTCGCTCACAGCCCCAAACGATGTGAACAGGGTTCCGTGACACCAAACGGGCGCCCGGTATACCCGGCCACGTGCCTACCGCATCACAGCCCACCCCTACGGTCAGCACTGTCCACGGCCTCCAGCATACTACAAACACCAGAAACTACTTGCAACTCCTGGACAGAGGACAAGGGTGAATAAGAAGTCGAGCGGGGTCATATTTCAGGGCCCAATGCATGGTAGTAGCTGAATCATGGATCACAAACACATAACTCAGTTCCTAAGGACGGCTGCAATGAGACAACCCACCATGTACTCCTACATGGCCTCTCACCGCTACCTTTACCAAATCGTGTTCACACGCTTAGCTCACACACCGTAGGACATGTTCACACACCTCTGATTCATCCCCGCTGAATCAGACCTGACTCAACTCTAAGCAGTAGCAGGCATGACAATCAAGCATGAATGAGTAGGCACAACAGGGCTCAAACAACTCCTACTCATACTAGTGGGTTTCAATCTATTTACTGTGGCAATGACAGGTCATGCAGAGGATAAAGGGGTTCAGCTACCACAGCAAGTAACAGTTGAATCGTTGTTGTCCTAATGCAGTAAAAGAGAGCAGGAGCGAGAGAGTGGGATTGTATCGGAATGAACAAGGGGGTTTTGCTTGCCTGGCACTTCTGAAGATAACATTGAGTCTTCATCAGTGTCAACGATCACATCATCGGTATCACGTCTATCGAAAGGGGGCAATCACCGGCAACATAGAAGGGAACACAATCAATGCAATGCACAATATGATGCATGATCATGACATGGCAAAATGAATGTGTTTTGAGCTAATGCAACTAGCAACAGATTAAATGAAGTTGGTTTGAATACAAGATTCAAATTTAAACTCCATATGTGATTATTCAAATGCCATTTAATTGATTTGTGCTAAACAGCAGCTATAAGTTGTTCTAACATGCATGAAAATGGTACAGATGGATTCCTTGAATTTTTCTGATAATTTTTCATATATAAATTATTTAATTTGGAGTTACGGTTGAATTTCTATGATTTTTAGAAGTTTATACAATTTTCTGGAATTTCCTGAATATAATAAAATAAACTAAATTCCAGAAAATGAATATTGCGTCAGCATGACGTATTAGTGACGTCAGCAGGTCAACGTGGCTGGTCCGGGTCAAACCTGGCCAGTGGGGTCCACACGTCGGTGTCTCAGACTGGTTTGTGTCGCTGACATGTGGGCCCAGTCAACGGCCACGTCAGCGCGGTCAAAACTGACGCGTGGGGCCACTGCAATTAGATTAACCCTAATCTATTTTAGTTAGCCGATTGGTTAGGCCGTGGGGCCCGGCTGTCAGTGGCTCTGGGG
>NC_041391.1:405406907-405478300 GCF_002162155.2 Triticum dicoccoides | reverse complement strand
GCCGTAATTAACACTAATCATGCGGCCACGTCGGACACACCGGTGGCTAGCCGCCGACGACCAAGCAGAGCGGCGGAGATGCTCGGGTTAGCATCTCCGACGACCAAAGGGGCGGATGAGGGCGTCTACGTGGAGCTGGGAGTCGCCCGCATCCATCTGTGCAAACGGCAGGGGCTGAGGTGGCCCGAGCTCATCGGAACGGGGCCCGCGGCGGCGACCGGAGTTCGGGCGAGCGCGGGTTCGGAGTTCTGGTGCACGGCAGGTCCAGCTGGTGGTCGAGGTCATCTCCTGGGAGCAAACCGAGTACTATGACGCGCCCAGGCACGAGCTACGGCGTCTGTAGCCACGACGGCGACATGGCCGGCGGCGGTGAGCTTTCGGGCTCGGCGACATACGCGACTATAGAGCGCTATCGAGTGCGGTAATAGGGGGAAACGGATCATGAGCTCACAGTGGTCATGTCGAGATGGTCAACGAGCTCGGGGAAGCGACGACGGCGACGAATCGACGATGACGGCCTTCGGTGCCCGAGGAAGAAGAAGATGATGGCGCCGGCATTTGCAGGGCTTCCGGTGATGCTTGGTTTGGCGAGGATGACGCTGGAGGCGATACGGATCTCGGGAACACGGAGAGGGAGCGAGGGAGTGGCTGGCCGCGGTGTTTCTCAATGGAGTGGCCATGGCGGCTTCGGCCATGAGGGGAAAAAGAGCAGGGGAGTGAGAGGGAGAGAGCAGGGAGGCAAGGGAGCGGACGAGGGGGTTCCAGGGGGGTGTCGTGGCATCCTTAGCCGATCCGGGGCGGGGCGGCAAGCAGGAGGTGGCTCGGGCGCGTGCGCGCGCGCGTCGGGCACACGCCCTCCTGCCTACTGGCAGGAGGTTGAAGACGGTGGCGACTGCGGTGGGCTGGGCCCCACAGTGCTGGACCAGCACAGGAGCTGGGCCGGCTCTGGTGGGCTGCACGGGTGAGGCCAGGTAACTTCCTTCTCTCTCTCTCTTTTATTTCTATTTCAGTTCTGTTTTCTTTTATTTAATCTGTTTTGCCACTGTTTTGAATTTAAAAATAATTCAAACAATGCCAAAAACTCCTCTGAAAATATTTATGCTGCTTAATGGACTTTTCCAAAAGCACATAAAATGTTTCAGGGTATTTGGAAATATATTCGATACAAGTTATGAATATAGTTCCAAATGCAAATAAAGTAATGATTTAAATTCAGTGCTCAAAATATTCCTCAAAAATGTTCATTATTTTTTGGTTTGGTGCAAAACCCTTGCCAAAATATAACCAACATTATTTAAGGCCATTTTGAAAACATTGAATGCATTTACCAGGGTTCTTTGCCCCTCTTTTATTTTAAGTTTTTGAGGCTTCCAAAATTCCTCAGTTCAAGTTTCAGAAATATAGACATGATGCACACATGAAGCTAGCCTAGAGCACTAACAGCAGCTAGGGATGTGACAACTCACCCCCACTAAACAAGAATCTCGTCTCGAGATTCAAGCGTAGGGTAAAGTGAAGGGTAACGCAGACTAGTATAATCTTCACGATCCAGGGTGCACTTCAGTTGAACGTTGATTCATTCACCATCATTGTCTTGAAGTCTTGCCTTGAAAAATCCTGTCAACATGACATGGAGGAAAGAAGGAGACTCTAGCAGGGTCGATCTTCTCGAAGATCGAACAACTCACGGAACGAGACATAGGACCATCTCTCGGGTTGAGACACGAGCACACATCCATAGGAATGGAGTGAAGCAGATGACGAAGGTTCACTAGGTGGACAACAATTCCACACTTAAGAAGGTGGTAATCGATTGTCAACGTAGCGAGGATTTTAGTTGCCATGATAGCACAACGAGGCACCTTAGGGATGGTGACTCGTAGATATACCCCCTTAAGTGGCAAAAAGAATTACTTTTGATTCAAAGATCATTGAAACTCTTTATACCAATTTAAGGCAATTCTCGACCAATCGTTTGGAGGGGGTCGGTAGAATGGCATACTCGGACTTGGATGATGTGGATTACCTTGTTGAAGACAACGTAATGGATGAATTTGCTTATCACCGGAAATGGAAGAGACCCATGGTAGAATGGCACATTGGCGGTGCAAGCTGGGAACAAAATGCAAATGATGGGAATGATTCTAGTAACTGGGGAGAACCCAACAATAGAGAGTGAATCCACTGTTGAGAAGTTATAGCATAACCGAGGAAGTTGAGAGCAAACCTAGCTAGTGCCGATGGTAACACCTAACGCTTGTGCGTGCTCTCAAGAACTTGAGCATTTCCATAATCATCAAGGTTTTACCAATATCCGTGTCAAGGATTCTGGCAACACAACTTACTACCATGATGAATAGCGATGGACGATGCAGATGCAAGGGAGGATAACACTTTCTCAGATTTCACCTTAGCGAGCCAAGGAACAAAATCTGGACGATCGACCGAGAGACATTTAGCACTCCGCTTCTAATGTTCTCCTTGATGTGCTAGCGTAACCCATTCATAGATATGGTTTGATATCTAGAACATCAAGTAAAAAGGTCGGACTTCGGGATCTCAAAATCCATAGGGGCAACTAGGGAGTAAATCCTACGAAATCCCTATGGGGAGGTGGCCAACTTCCTCAATCAAGATATTATAATAACAGGTCTTCCGGCTGGGTGTGTTGGCCACGACATCCACTTTACCGGTTTTCGAGGGACCGATATTATAATTCTTGGGAAATATTCCAACCATCATATCTGCCTGAGATTCAGATCTGGTTGGTGTCAGGATATTCCAGACTCATCGAGTCTAGAAAGAAAAATGAAAGTTTGCAACACAATTCGACGAGACAACGCTGCGAGATTCTCGGGGAATGAACTATGATAGTAAGCTCCAAAACATGAGCTGGTTCTGCTACAAACATGTGAACATGCTGTCCCAGACAAGCATGACCACATAGTAGTCTTATAATAAAACACTACCGAGTTAAGGTGGGGAACCATCATCGATGATAGCGAAGTCTCCACGCGTGGAAGTCCAAAGAGTTCACCTTAGACAGACTCCTTTATCTTTGAACAACTCAATCAGTGGCTTGGTGTGCTCGGAACACATATGGAATGAAGGTTGCAAGTCTCCAGACCACAGAATACTTCGCACATATGCATGACTGACTTGGGATGATTCCAGAGGAAGCAAAACTAACTTTCTCAAATCCATGGCGGCAACTTTCACCAAATGCACATGAACTAGAGGAAGTCACTCCTTTCATCAAACAAATACTTCATGAGTTAGCATGAAGAAATGCTTTCAAAAGTTTCCAACACTAGCTTAATGTTCAACAAAATCATGGAGGAGATAAGGATGTTGTCAATGGGCTCAACAACAATTCATCCGGGTTTCCTTTTAAAAGGAATTCCATAGTTAAGTGAACACGGTGATAGCATTGGTCAGACCAAGATGTAATGGTGTATGCTCGAGGGATCAACCACGAATAAGACAACATTACGAGCATCGTTGGTACTGATTTGATTTGACGATAGCCCACACTCAAATCAAAGGATTGACAAGACAATAGGTCCAGCAACTAATCACGAGGTTCAGTCAATGAAAATATCAACTTTCTTCAACACACATACAAGACATCCCTTATAATGAACTATATCGGACAAGCTTCTATCTTCCAACTCTCCAAGTTGATGCATAGCCTAACCAACTAGCTCAGGGGTATCCAACACGGATTCTTGGAGAAAGGGTGGTTTACAGGATAAACCAACTTGATCACGAGCTTAACATAACAGTCAGGTGACAACCTGGTGATACTTTCGAGAAGATATTCGGAAAATCACGAACCACCGATATGTTACTAAGATCGAGAACAATCTTGCTTTTCAGGGCAAGATGATATGATCAAATGAGTGAGGACTTGACACAATCCTAACTCATTGATCGAAGGGTGCACCGGAAATAAGGACTAGATAGCAAGATCAGTCTTAGAATGATGATTCAAGAACCAACACGCTAAGAATGAAATTATTATCCTTTAACTACCAAGCAACAGAGTTGCTAGCAGTATTGATTTCACACGCCATGATTCATTTGTCGGCATTCCGGTTACAATAACACAGGAACCAAGGAATGAACAATGATGGCAAAAGTATCACTGTACCAAGAGTTCATAGGATGGTGTGCAATTCCTATAACAATCCCGATATAAAAGATGGTAATACTCCAAGGTAGAACAGAGCAAAAGCTGGATTGGCATTTTGATCTGCGGAGTACAATTGTTTTGACCCAATCCTAGATATGGAAGAGGTACTGGAGTTTGTTTCTCCTAGTCATTCCGCGATAGAATGGCTTGACGGACCACAAGAGTAATAGGCATCGATAAACGAACGCACGCATACTCTTGACTATCAATTGATAGACGAGGGTCAGAATGCAACTAAAGAGAACATCTCAAAGGAACATATAATTTTTCTGAGTTGTGGATGCATAGATTAGTATGTCGAACCAAGTTCAACATATTTCTTCCGGATAACCCATGCAGAAAGGTAGAACTGGCAGAGTCACGATTTAGCATGGAGAACTCATCAAGAATAATCCTGTTGTGATATTTCAGTTCAACGAGGAACTTCTGCCATAAGTAGTTCATGGTATTTGGAAGAAGAAGATACCACGGACTTCAAGGACTATCGCACAGGTTGTTAATATCCTAGGGGAGCTAGCAATTACTATCAACATGAAGTAAGTAGGGTGAATCTCGGGTTCAAAACCCAGGAGTAGAATACCTACTACTAAGTAGCATCACGGGATGCTTCCGAGAATAAAGGCCAGAATCATCACACTGGGAACACAGATCATGGCTAGACCACTAGATGATCCCCTAAGCACTTAGGGTCATAATAATAATTCCAACATTTATGTCGAGGCAATAATTATCTCAACACACCGATTAGTGTGGTTAATCTGGCCCAAAGGAACATCGAGGCGGGAGGAAGGAATTTGCAAATTGCTTCAAACTATTTAGAAACCTGGGATGACTCGGACAGCATAACGGCTATAATTTCTCAAAAAGATTTGAGACAATCACAAAATGGTGGCATAACCACTCAGGAGCACAATATCAAGGTTTCGAGATCAACAGTTAACATACAGAAGATAGTAGGAACTGAACTGAGGCTTGAATCCAACAATCTTATAAGTCCACTGATTAGTAACACGTGATCCTAATAGAAAGAAGAGATAGCCTAGTTCTTAATCCCCATAGAAGAGAAGATGATGACTCAGATCAGAAGGCCATGAGGTATAAGGAGTAAAAAGAGCCTTACGTTCCATCCCACAATCAATTCCCTTATATAACTAAAGAATTTCTAGACTCAACTTCGACCAGTTTGGCTTGGTAATCCTACAGGCAGTCAAGCTCTGATACCAACGCTGTCAGGACCCCGACTCAATGCCACATCGATCTAGCATGTAACACCTCATATCACTTTGCGGCCTCACGCACGGTATTCCCACGGGTGTCGCCTTACCTTTGCCCAGGACCGTTTGCGCCTTTTGGCACACGTATATGACAGTGTCGCTAGCATCCATATGATAAGGAGCCCGGGCTGACATGGCTAGTCGTAAACCCAAAGTGGCACAGACTTACAGGGACAGGCATCCATGACCCAGCATCGAACGTGTCGGTCATCAGCGAGTGAATCCAGGCTGTAGCACTGGGCTAGCAGGACTCCGGTGAACCGGGCTGTAGCGGGCTAACAGGACTCTGGTATTCATCGCGTGACATTTCCCCGAAGGGACAGACACAGGAACGAAGAAGGACACATGCCGGCCAGCCTAAGTGTTCCAGAGCAGTAGCAAGCTACCATGGCTCAGTGAAACACTAGGAGACATTTCCCCGTAAGAGAGGCTACTAAAGATAAACAACTAGATGGTCAGATCCCACACATACCAAGCATTTCAATAACATACACACAATATGCTCGATATGTGCAAATACAACATGGCATCACAACATGACTCTATGACTCAAGTAATTTATCAATAGGCTCCGAGGAGCGAGATATTACAAACATGGGTCTCATGACCCAACATTCAGAGCATACCAAACAAAACACAAGCGGAAGCTATCATGTCTGAGTACAGACATCTATAAATGAAAAAAAGGCTGAGAAGCCTGACTATCTACCAATCCTGCCGAGGCACAAGATCGTAGCTGAGGTAACAAGCTAAACGTCGAAGATCACGCGGAATTACTAGTGAGACTGAAGTCTCTCTGCAAAAACATAAAATAGGCAAACGTGAGTACAAATGTACCCAGCAAGACTTACATCAGAACTATCTACATATGCATCATTATCAACAAAGGGATGGTGGGGTTTAACTGCAGCAAGCCAGCTTTGACTCGGTGGCTATCCTGAACTACGACTGCAAGTAACTCTTTGAGGTGGCGCACACGAGTCCACATATTCACCATATCAATACACCACTATGGATCCGCTCCCGTCTCCCTACGAGAACGCCATCCATAGCACTCACTCTTATCTTGCGTATTTTAGAGTATCCACTTTCACTTGTCTATGAACTGATATAAGCAACCCAGAAGTCCTTTTCCGCAGACACGGCTATTCGAATAGATGATGTTAACCCTGCAGGGGTGTACTTCTTCATACATGTTTCCACCACTTAGCGTCTGCACACGACATGTGCTCGGCAGACTTCAAGCGAAAGCCGACGTGGGTGTAGACCACGACCTACCTAAACACTCAAGTCTCTAGTCCAGGTTTATCGCCTATTCAGGTTCCATCCATGAGGAGATCCGGCTGGAGTTTCGCTCACAGCCCCAAACGATGTGAACAGGGTTCCGTGACACCAAACGGGCGCCCGGTATACCTGGCCACGTGCCTACCGCATCACAGCCCACCCCTACGGTCAGCGCTGTCCACGGCCTCCAGCATACTACAAACACCAGAAACTACTTGCAACTCCTGGACAGAGGACAAGGGTGAATAAGAAGTCGAGCGGGGTCATATTTCAGGGCCCAATGCATGGTAGTAGCTGAATCATGGATCACAAACACAGAACTCAGTTCCTAAGGATGGCTGCAATGAGACAACCCACCATGTACTCCTACATGGCCTCTCACCGCTACCTTTACCAAATCGTGTTCACACGCTTAGCTCACACACCGTAGGACATGTTCACACACCTCTGATTCATCCCCGATGAATCAGACCTGACTCAACTCTAAGCAGTAGCAGGCATGACAATCAAGCATGAATGAGTAGGCACAACAGGGCTCAGACAACTCCTACTCATACTAGTGGGTTTCAATCTATTTACTGTGGCAATGACAGGTCATGCAGAGGATAAAGGGGTTCAGCTACCGCAGCAAGTAACAGTTGAATCGTTGTTGTCCTAATGCAGTAAAAGAGAGCAGGAGCGAGAGAGTGGGATTGTATCGGAATGAACAAGGGGGTTTTGCTTGCCTGGCACTTCTGAAGATAACATTGAGTCTTCATCAGTGTCAACGATCACATCATCGGTATCACGTCTATCGAAAGGGGGCAATCACCGGCAACATAGAAGGGAACACAATCAATGCAATGCACAATATGATGCATGGTCATGACATGGCAAAATGAATGTGTTTTGAGCTAATGCAACTAGCAACAGATTAAATGAAGTTGGTTTGAATACAAGATTCAAATTTAAACTCCATATGTGATTATTCAAATGCCATTTAATTGATTTGTGCTAAACAGCAGCTATAAGTTGTTCTAACATGCATGAAAATGGTACAGATGGATTCCTTGAATTTTTCTGATAATTTTTCATATATAAATGATTTAATTTGGAGTTACGGTTGAATTTCTATGATTTTTAGAAGTTTGTACAATTTTCTGGAATTTCCTGAATATAATAAAATAAACTAAATTCCAGAAAATGAATATTGCGTCAGCATGACGTATTAGTGACATAAGCAGGTCAACGTGGCTGGTCCAGGTCAAACCTGGCCAGTGGGGTCCACACGTCAGTGTCTCAGACTGGTTTGTGTCGCTGACATGTGGGCCCAGTCAACGGCCACGTCAGCGCGGTCAAAACTGACGCGTGGGGCCACTGCAATTAGATTAACCCTAATCTATTTTAGTTAGCCGGTTGGTTAGGCCGTGGGGCCCGGCTGTCAGTGGCTCTGGGGGGGGTTAGCTGGCCGTAATTAACACTAATCACGCGGCCACGGCGGACACACCGGCGGCTAGCCGCCGACGACCAAGCAGAGCGGCGGAGACGCTCGGGTTTGCATCTCCGGCGACCAAAGGGGCGGATGAGGGCGTCTACGTGGAGCTGGGAGTCGCCCGCATCCATCTGTGCAAACGGCAGGGGCTGAGGTGGCCCGAGCTCACCGGAACGGGGCCCGCGGCGGCGACCGGAGTTCGGGCGAGCGCGGGTTCAGAGTTCTGGTGCACGGCAGGTCCAGCTGGTGGTCGGGGTCATCTCCTGGGAGCAAACCGAGTACTATGACGCGCCCAGGCACGAGCTACGGCGTCTGTAGCCACGACGGCGACATGGCCGGCGGCGGTGAGCTTTCAGGCTCGGCGACATACGCGACTATAGAGCGCTATCGAGTGCGGTAATAGGGGGAAACGGATCATGAGCTCACAGTGGTCACGTCGAGATGGTCAACGAGCTCGGGGAAGCGACGACGGCGATGAATCGATGATGACGGCCTTCGGTGCCCGAGGAAGAAGAAGATGATGGCGCCGGCATTTGCAGGGCTTCCGGTGATGCTTGGTTTGGCGAGGATGACGCTGGAGGCGATACGGATCTCGGGAACACGGAGAGGGAGCGAGGGAGTGGCTGGCCGCGGTGTTTCTCAACGGAGTGGCCATGGCGGCTTCGGCCATGAGGGGAAAAAGAGCAGGGGAGTGAGAGGGAGAGAGCAGGGAGGCAAGGGAGCGGACGAGGGGGTTCCAGGGGGGTGTCGTGGCATCCTTAGCCGATCCGGGGCGGGGCGGCAAGCAGGAGGTGGCTCGGGCGCGTGCGCGCGCGCGTCGGGCACACGCCCTCCTGCCTACTGGCAGGAGGTTGAAGACGGTGGCGACTGCGGTGGGCTGGGCCCCACAGTGCTGGACCAGCACAGGAGCTGGGCCGGCTCTGGTGGGCTGCACGGGTGAGGCCAGGTAACTTCCTTCTCTCTCTCTCTTTTATTTCTATTTCAGTTCTGTTTTCTTTTATTTAATCTGTTTTGCCACTGTTTTGAATTTAAAAATAATTCAAACAATGCCAAAAACTCCTCTGAAAATATTTATGCTGCTTAATGGACTTTTCCAAAAGCACATAAAATGTTTCAGGGTATTTGGAAATATATTCTATACAAGTTATGAATATAGTTCCAAATGCAAATAAAGTAATGATTTAAATTCAGTGCTCAAAATATTCCTCAAAAATTTTCATTATTTTTTGGTTTGGTGCAAAACCCTTGCCAAAATATAACCAACATTATTTAAGGCCATTTTGAAAACATTGAATGCATTTACCAGGGTTCTTTGCCCCTCTTTTATTTTAAGTTTTTGAGGCTTCCAAAATTCCTCAGTTCAAGTTTCAGAAATATAGACATGATGCACACATGAAGCTAGCCTAGAGCACTACCAGCAGCTAGGGATGTGACAAGAACAAAGAGAGAATCATAAAACATGTGACAAACACATTCAAATCTAACATACTTCCTATGCACAGGCATTTTGTAGGCAACCAAATTATCAAGACAAGAAACATCTAGCATATGCAAGGAAGAAGAAAGAGAGAATAGCAATCTCCTCATGACGAGAGATAAATTAGTAGCATGAAAATTTCTATAACCATATTTTCCTCTATCTTAATAATTTCATGTAGGACCATACTCAAATTCAACAAAATAGCTATCACATAACATATTCGCAACACGATCCACATTCATGCAAAGTTGACACTCTTCCAAAATAGTGGGATTAACATTAACTAAAGTCATGACCTCTCCAAACTCACTCTTATCAAAAATTTCATAAGATTGAACATTCTCCAAATATGTGGGATATAGAGTTGACACTCTTCCAAACCCACTTTTAATATTTATTGCAAACATTGTTTTAAATCCCATATTCATTATGGGGCTTAAATAAATTTTCCAGATCATAAGAAGAATCATCCCAATCATGATCATTGCAACAAGTAGTAGACATAGTAAAATTAGCATCCCCAAGCTTAGGATTTTGCATAAAATTAACACAATTGACATTAGTAGAATTTATAATAACATCATTGCAATCATGCTTTTCATTCAAGGAGCTATCGTGAATCACTTTACAATTTTCTTCTTTCAACACTTCATCACAATTTTCATATTCACGAATTTCAAGCAACTCATAAAGATAATATAGTGCACACAACTCACTAGCAATTGGTTCATCATAATTGGATCTCTTAAAAAGATTAGTAAGTGGATGAGGATCCATAACCTTTTTGGTTCTTGATTTTCAAATCACACAATTATGCCAAGCAAGCAAGCAAAAAATCTAAGTAAGACATCAAGGGCAAATGTAAAGACGAATGAAAAAGGGCGAATAAAACGGCAAATTTTTGTGAAGTGGGGGAGAGGAAAATGAGAGTCAAATGGCAAACAATGTAAATTGCGAGGAGAGGAGTGTCGGTGTCAAAACCGGCGGATCTCGGGTAGGGGGTCTCGAACTGTGCCTCTAGGCGGATGGTAACAGGAGACAAGGGACACGATGTTTTTACCCAGGTTCGGGCCCTCTCGATGGAGGTAAAACCCTACTCCTGCTTGATTAATATTGATGATATGGGTAGTACAAGAGTAGATCTACCACGAGATCAGAGATGCTAAACCCTAGAAGCTAGCCTATGGTATGATTGTTGTTCGTCCTACGGACTAAAACCCTCCGGTTTATATAGGCACCGAAGAGGGTTAGGGTTACACAGAGTCGGTTACAATGGTAGGAGATCTACATATCCGTATCGCCAAGCTTGCCTTCCACGCCAAGGAAAGTCCCATCCGGACACGGGACGGAGTCTTCAATCTTGTATCTTCATAGTCTAGGAGTCCGGCCAAAAGTGATAGTTCGGCTATCCGGACACCCCCTAATCCAGGACTCCCTCAGTACCCCCTGAACCAGGTTTCAATGACGACGAGTCCGGCGCACATATTGTCTTGGCATTGCAAGGCGGGTTCCTCCTACGAATACTTCATAGAAGATTTTGAACACAAGGATAGTGTCCGGCTCTGCAAAATAAGTTCCACATACCACCGTAGAGAGAATAATATTTACACAAATTCAATCTGCTGACGTATTCCGTGGCGTGACATCACACCACGGCCAAGCCTTTATTCGAATCGTTTTTACTGTCCCACCTCAGTGTGTTTAGGGAGGTGGTTTCCTTGGCACGTCTTGTCAAAGCAGAGATCGTGTCCCCTTATTATGGGATTCTCATTAATACGGGCGTGGGTAACCCAACCGTGCCTGTTGGCACGTCTCCTCTATCGGAGGTGAGTCCCGAACGGTCACGAGGAAGGCTCTTGGTATTCAACCTCTTTTTAAAGAGACCAAGGCTCCACTCCTTTCTTTCAATCTCAATCGAATCCGCCCTTCACCTCGAGTTCCAACACCCAAACCTCCAGATTCAGGCGCTTCGGACCTTTGATGATGTCCAGCTCCGACCTGCAAGGCCGGTGGATGCCGTCCTCCATTACGTAAGAATACGTGCTAAAGCTAAGAGATGCCAGGTATCTAACCGACGAAATTTTGCATAGGCTGCCTGCCCAAGGGAAGGTTATTCCCACTCCCAAGCCTGGTGAAAGCGTGGTGTTCGCGTCTCACTTCCTTCGGGGGCTAAGCTTCCCGACGGACCCCTTCGTGAGGGGGCTCATGTTTTACTATGGGTTGGAATTTCATGACTTGGATCCGGAGTCCATCCTCCACATCTCATCGTTCATTGTCGTATGCGAAGCCTTCCTCCACATTACCCCTCACTTCGGATTGTGGCACAAGACCTTCAAAGTGGAGCCGAAGATGATCAAGGGGCAACAGGCAGAGTGCGGAGGGGCTGTTATAAGCAAGAATGCTGATGCTCCGTGGCCCGAGGGCTCTTTTCAGGAGGAGCTCAGCCTATGGCAACAAGAGTGGTTTTATATCACAGCGACCAGGGGCACCAAATGGGTGGCGCCGCCTGCCTTTCGCTCGGGTCCTCCACCGTGGCTGGTTTCATGGGTCAATAAAGGACTTGACTGGGGGCCGTCCAAGGACGTGCCCTTGTTGCAGGGCCGCATTCAAGACCTCTTAGAGAGAGAGATTACTCTGGTCGTGGTAGCGTAGGTCATGCTGATTCGTCGCACCCTGCCCTGCAAACGTCACCCCCTCCGCCTGTGGGAATTTAACCAAGAGGGACCACGAGCTCTCCAACATTTTATGGGCGCGATTCCCGTGGAGATGTACAAGCTTTTCTTCGGATCACAAGCGATGTGTCCGTACTTGACCAAGGATGCAGGTCTGAACTGCAATCGCCCGGATACTCAAGTAAGTAGCCCTGTACCCGGACACACTATCACATATTTATCATGAATCTGCCCTCAAAAGAGCTGTCCCTTGAACAGGAGTTGATAGCGAAAGCAAAGTTAATCAGGTGTCGGGCCCCCCTCCCTGAGACCACGCTGGATCACGTGTTAACCAGGATGTTGTACGTCGCGCCTTTGGAAGAAGGTGAAGGGGGGAACAAGGAAGCTACCGCCTCCACGAAGGAGGCTGTCAGGAAAGGAGGGATCGAGAATCCCTCCATCCAAGGGAAGAAGAGGACCGCCTCTGAAGACCTGGAGATCATGGTCTCAAAGCGGGGGAAGAAATCTTCTTCAAAGGGTCCAGCGACTGAGAGATGCCTCGGCCGCACTGTGCCCCCAAGGGGATCAGCTCTCCACCAAGCCGTAAGTAAAAAGGGGAGTTCTTTTTAAAATAAAGGATATCCCTGCCCTATTTCTGATGAAGATAACCGAAATTTTACCTTGTAGTTCGGATCTCAGACCTTCTCAGCAAAGCTCATCTTCGGGGGATCTTCGTCCGGAGATGATGGAGAGCGAAACGCCTCCTCCTGCCGCACCGTCTTGCGAGGCAGGCGACCCTGAGGTGTCTTCGCGGAGGGTTTCTCCGAGTCCGGCGGGGCCAGAAGGCAGTCGTATGTCCCCTCAAAGCCCTCCACGTCCAGCCTTTGAAAAAGGCCATCGGACAAGTCCGGCACCACCTGGTGTATGGTCGGAGGAGCTGAAGGATCTGCTCGGGCGAGCGTCTATCTCAGAAGATCACCGTGCGCTAATCGGTATGGTGATTGAAAGGATTTCATCCGCTGAGAGCGGATTGCACGAAGCCGTCAGAAGTTTACTGACAGGTTTTGAGGTACACAAAATGATGTACCTTCTGACAGTTCCGCATATAAAATGCGCCCTGTGTAGATAATAGCCCCTGAGGCTCGGTGTGTTGTCAAAAAATGACAGCGCACCGTGGATCATAATCCCAGGTATAATATGCCGCCCTTCCTATGTAGGAGGCGAAGTGTCCGGTGGCTAGCCGGACTGGTGATTTTGCCGAACTAAAGCGGCAACTTGACGTGGCGGATGCCGACATCGCGCTTGTCAATAATCGGCTTGATGAGTCACAAGGTATGCGATTTCTCCGCGGACACCTGGTAAGGGGCCTTTGATGCCCGTGCCTTACAACATGTATGCTTGATGCAGATGGTGCCGCTGCCATGGAGAACCTTCGGGCGGAGCTTGCCTGAGCCAAGGAGCAGGCCAGAAAGAGTGATGAGGCTGCCTTGAAGGCGGCCGAAGAGCTAAAAGCTGAACAGGCTGCTCACTGCCGAAGCAAGAAGGAAATGGCCGAGATGGCCGTGAAGTTGAAGAATGCTGCCGACCGCTGCAAGCTTCTTGAAAAAGAAGATCGAGGCTATGAAGGAGAAGTTGCGTCAGGCCGGAGATATCGCGGCTGGAAAGCCCTTTCTTCTGCGGAGGAAATTCATGGATCCTAATTATGCTCAATTGGACCGGCTGTGGAGTGCGGAGGATGCTTATCTGGACTTGGCGGAAAGTGCCGCGGACGCGGCCGAACACTTCCGAGATCAAAAGGATCACGAAATGGAAAAGGTTTTTTGGTCGCAGTTCCATAATCTAGAGTGCCCTCTTCCATTAACCGATCGCTTGGCCGAATGGGCGGAGCTGAATAGGTTATTCGGACTTGCCATGAAGGATGTAGTGAGTCTTTTGTGGCCGAAAAGGCCCGAGCCAAAGAGTTATTTTGGCTTGGTGCAGCAGTTCCTTGGTGCAGTGCCGCATATCAATGCAATGAGGAGGTCGGAATACATAGAGGGTGCGCGGATGGCTCTTGCCCGTGTCAAGACATACTGGGCGGAGATGAAGGCCACCGATGTTGCATCCCAAGATTCCGACGGAAGCCGAGTACTTTTCGAGCACTATTTTCAGGAAATTCTGCAGGGCGCTCGTTTAATAGAGACGTAGTGCTCGAAGGATATTATGTTCGAGTAACATGTATTATTGTGAAACAATGTTTCGATGAAATATAAAAGCTTTTTATACTTGTGCCTTCAAGAATCAAAATACCTCCTGTGCGGCCGTTAATGTATACGTGTATATAACCTAAAAGATGGCAGACTTCGGCTTCAGCCCCCACGCATATAATGCGGGGGTGTTTGCAAAAGGCGCATTTTTCACACTTGATCCAACGTCTTGGTCCAATAAAGGAGGTGGTAGCGCAGCAAACTAGGCAACCGGACTATAATGCTTTATCACTTTCACTTAGCCATAGGAGTTTGACAGTGGGGCTACTATATAGCCCCTAGGGGCACCACGCTCACCCGAATTCGGGGCGCGTATGTGCTTGACCGGGAAACGGCCCTTCGTCAATGCGGAGGAATCCTATAGATTCCGGCGGGTCATCGAGTGGTTGACCAGTCTCACGCTATATGATGACAGTCAGTTTTCGGCTTTCTCTACTGAGGTGCTCGCTTGGCCGAACCGGGGCACAATCGCAGTAGCTCTCCTGGTGCCGCCTTAGACGATAGAGCGGAACGTAAGGCAACAAAACACAGGATCCGGGCAAACCCAACATTTGACCAAAGACATGATTCGGAGCTGATGCATATAAGGCCTAACTCGAGACGCCAAACACTCCGTAAGGTATTCAGTCTTTATGAAAACGGGCCGAACAACGCCCTTGGTAATAAGCCCCTGGTGTCCAGGTACGCACAAAATTCTGACATGGCCCATGCCAAAACTCCAGCCTCCTCCTTGGTTATAGCAAGAAACCAGGGGATGTGTATCAACAAGAGACAGTAAAAAAGGTTTACGCAGGGTCTTAATCTGAAAAGAATCCTTGCAACAGTTCCCTACTGCACGTCTGCGCCTGTGTCTCCGTTGTGCCATATCCTGGACGGGTGTAGCACGGTGTTCATCTGTAAAAGAAAGGAACTTAGTTGAAAAAGATCGTGCTGAAAGTGTACGTTATATAAAATAAACAAAGTACGATTCAAAAAATGAATAAAATTGAGCTTTATTGTCTCTTGCTGTACATGCGCGGAGCCCCTTGTACAGGGGTATGCGGCTAGTAAGCCCTTGTATGCTTACGCCGGACTCGTCTAGCCGTGTCCGGGGTCTGAACGACCTGTTTAGGTGCTTTGATTGGTGAAGCCGGTTTAGTGTGTGGCTGTCAAGGCAGTCACACTATCTTCCGCGCTCGAGGAACACTCCGTATTTCCCTTTAAGGAGATGATGCCTCGCGGACCGGGTATTTTAAGTGTAAGGGATGCGTAATGCGGTATTGCGTTAAAGCGGGCGAAAGCTTCGCGTCCCAGTAGTGCTTGGTAGCTACTTGTAAATGGGGCGAGGTGGAAGGTTAACTTTTCGAGGCAGAAGTTGTCGGGTGAGCCAAACACAACTTCTAGTAGTAGAGATCCCGTATAATGGGCATATGGGCCTGGCATTACCCCTTGAAAGGAAGTGTTGCTATGGCGAAGTTTTGGTTGGGTCTATCCCCATTTTGCGGATTGTGTCCTGGTATAGCAAGTTTAGATCACTGCCGCCGTCCATTAGGACTTGTGTAAATTGGAGTCCGTCAATTATCGGATCTAATATCAAGGCAGTCCATCCTGCATTCCGGATACTTCTAGAGTAATCCTGATGGTTGAAGGTGATTGGTTTTAACAACCAGTGGCGGGACTCCTCTGGGATAGGCCGTATGGCGCGTATCTCTAAGGGCGCCATTCTGTTTTTCCCTTCTGTCACGTAAAGTGAGTTAAATGTTTTGAATTCTTGTGGGAAATTCTTTTGTTTTCCGGTGTTATGCTTGTGGGGTTCGTCATCGTCCTTGCTTGGTGTGTCGAGCCCCTTGTGTTCGGCGTTGAGTTTGTCAGACTGCTTGAAGACCCAACAATCTCTGTGGGTATGGTTTGCAGGCTTCCCGGGAGTACTGTGGATTTGGCTTATCTTGTCCAAGATTTTGTTTAAGTTAGATAGCTCGTCCCTGTTATCCTTAAGGGGCAGTTTTTTATGATTCTGCCGAGAGCTTTTGAATCCGGCGTTGACTGTCGTGCTCTTCAGGCTATTTCCCTTGGTCCGACGCTAGTCCTTGCTGTGTCGCGGTTTCCCGTTTCCATCCCTGACTTCGGATGTACTTGGGTCGCTGGTACTGCATCTTGCCAACCAGCTATCCTCTCCCGCGCAAAAGTGGGTGATGAGGCTTGTTAATGCGACCATTGTTCTTGGCTTTTCTTGGCCGAGGTGTCTTGCGAGCCATTCGTCTCGGAAGTTGTGTTTGAAAGCTGCTAAGGCTTCGGCGTCCGGACAGTCGACTATTTGGTTCTTTTTAGTATGGAATCTGTTCCAGAATTTTTGGGCTGACTCTCCGGGTTGTTGAGTTATGTGACTTAAATCGTCCGCATCCGGAGGTCGGACATAGGTCCCTTGAAAATTAGCCCGAAAAGCATCCTCGAGCTCTTCCCAACTTCCAACGGGGAGGATTTTGAGCCAATGCCGGGCTGGCCCTTTGAGCTTGAGCGGTAAGTATTTTATGGCGTGGAGGTCATCTCCTCTAGCCATGTGTATGTGGAGGATGTAATCCTCAATCCAAACTCCTGTGTCTGTTGTTCTGTCGTATGCCTCTATGTTTACGGGCTTGCATCCCGCTGGAAATTCATAATCAAGAACCTCATTGGTGAAACATAAGGGGTGTGCGGCACCCCTATATTTAGGTGTG
The DNA here is from genome assembly GCF_002162155.2 of Triticum dicoccoides. NCBI lineage: Eukaryota > Viridiplantae > Streptophyta > Magnoliopsida > Poales > Poaceae > Triticum > Triticum dicoccoides. The sequence continues at coordinate 405,461,006 of NC_041391.1, read as the reverse complement.
CCGTAATATTCGGATACTTGATGTGTTGCATTGCTTACTAGAGCTTGCTTTCTTGGCCCGTAGATAGATCTAACATGGCCATCTTTTTGATGCAAATTCATGTGCGGATTGCGTGCAGGCTTGTGTGCGGCGCCGTTTGCCGCTCTATCTTTGCCATGGGGTCGTCTATCCGACTGGGTGGTCTTCTTGTTCTTTGATTGTGGGGGCTCTACGGCCTCCTCATCAAATTCGGGCAGTAGTTTTCGCTTCGGGTAGCTCTTTGTTCGGCGACTATCGCCGTATTTGTCTGCGGTGTTGAGTACTTTTCTCCATCTGATTCTGAGCGCGTCTTCCGCTGTTTGGAGCTTCCGCTTCTGCTTTTTAAGGCAACGCGCAGTGGCGACGAGCCTTTTGTGGAGGTTATTCTGCTCCAGCAACTTGTCCAGCGTGAGATCGTCCGGACTGTTATCTTCGCCGGGGACGGATTGTTTATCCAGGTTGTCCTGTTGGGACGGTTGCTCGATGGCATGTTCGTCGTCCACCAGTTCGCCCTGTTCTATGGCTGGGTCTGTATGGCTGTTGTCTTTGTCGACGCGGGATTTTGAGCGGCGCTTACGTCGCCGTTTTGACTTCTTTTCGAGGGAATGATCCCTCGTGGCGTCCCGTTGTTCCTCGTCATCGCTTCCTTTAGGTGTGTCCACCATGTATACATCGTGAGATGAGGTGGCTGTCCAGTGCCTTACAGGTGCTAGTTCATGCTTATCTCCTACATCGTCGTCCATACCGTCGATGTCTTCGGAGTCGAAATCGAGCACGTTGTTTAAACTTTCGACAGTGGCTACGAAGTGGGTGGTGGGTGGGCTTTGAATTTCTTCGCCGTCCGCATCCGAACCTTGCTGATCATAATCCGGCCAGGGCTCTCCTTATAAAGAGAGAGACTTTAGTGAATTCAGGATGTCGCCAAAGGGTGAGTGCTGAAAGATGTCCGAGGTGGTGAACTCCATGATCGGTGCCCAATCGGATTCAATTGGTAGGGGCGTGAAAGGTTCGGAATCCGGAGAGGAGTCCGGCACCTTGGAGTCACGAGCTTCGCAAAGGACAGGGTTGGTGTTCGGCTCGATCGCCATAGAGATAGCAGCCCCCGAGGCGGTGTCTAGCCACCCGTCCTCGATCGGCGCAGTCGGCTTCGAGCTAAGGGTCAGAGTGGACACCGGTGCGGCCTCCAGGGCACTGTCCGGTGGCAGAGCTAGATCATGCCCATCGTGACAGTGCGGCGCGCTTGGCTGTGGCTCGAACCCGTCGAAGATCAAGTCTCCACGGATGTCAGCCGCATAGTTCAAACTTCCAAATCTGACCTGATGGCCAGGGGCGTAGCCTTCAATCTGCTCCAGATGGCCAAGCGAATTGGCCCGCAGTGCAAAGCCGCCGACTACGAAGATCTATTCGGGAAGAAAGGTCTCACCCTGGATCGCATCGTTGTTGATGATCAGAGGAGCCATCGGGCCTAAAGATGATGACACAGAGGAACTCTCAATGAAAGCACCAATGTCGGTGTCAAACCCGGCGGATCTCGGGTAGGGGGTCGCAAACTGTGCGTCTAGGCGGATGGTAACAGGAGACAAGGGACACGATATTCTTACCCAGGTTCGGGCCCTCTTGATGGAGGTAAAACCCTACTCCTGCTTGATTAATATTGATGATATGGGTAGTACAAGAGTAGATCTACCACGATATCAGAGAGGCTAAACCCTAGAAGCTAGCCTATGGTATGATTGTTGTTCATCCTACGGACTAAAACCCTCTGGTTTATATAGGCACCGAAGAGGGTTAGGGTCACACAGAGTCGGTTACAATGGTAGGAGATCTACATATCCGTATCGCCAAGCTTGCCTTCCACGCCAAGGAAAGTCCCATCCGGATACGGGACAGAGTCTTCAATCTTGTATCTTCATAGTCCAGGAGTCCGGCCAAAGGTGATAGTTCGGCTATCCGGACACCCCCTAATTCAGGACTCCCTCAAGGAGATTTGTGATTAGGAACCTGGTTGATGTTGAAGATCCTCCCTGGCAACAGCGCCAAAAATATCTTTTGATGTCTGCAAGAACTATGTCGGTATTTCCCCAAAGAGGAAGGGATGATGCAGTATAGCGACGTTAGGTATTTCCCTCACTGATGAGATCAAGGTTATCGAACCAGTAGGAGAACCTCCTCACACCATGTAAACAGCACCTCCACACAAATAACAAGTACTCGCAACCCGACGTATTAAAGGGGTTGTCAATCCCTTTCGGGTACGGCGCCTCAAGATAGGCAAATACCGTGAGGTAAAAGTGGTAGATAGGATAAATAGATCGCGGAACAAAAAATTTGCAGCAAGGTATTTTTGTATTTTTGGTTTAATAGATCTGAAAATAAATGCAAAGGGAAATAGATCGCAAAAGCAAATATGAAGAAAATAGACCTGGGGGTGTAGGTTTCACTACTGGCTTCTCTCGAGAAAAATAGCAAATGGTGGGAAAACAATTACTGTTGGGAAATTGATAGAACTTCAAATAATCATGAAAATATCCAGGCAATGTTCATTATATAGGCATCACGTCCAAGATTAGTAGACCCACTCCTGCCTGCATCTACTACTATTACTCCACACATCGACCGCTATCCAGCATGCATATAGTGTATTAAGTTCATGGAGAAACGGAGTAATGCAATAAGAACGATGACATAATGTAGACAAGATCGATTTGTCTATTTATTTAGATATAGACCCCATCTTGTTATCCTTAGTAGCAATGATACATACGTGTCGGTCCCCCTTTTGTCACTGGGATCAAGCACCGTAAGATCGAACCCACTACAAAGCACCTCTTCCTATTGCAAGATAAATAGATCAAGTTGGCCAAACAAAACTCAAATATCAAAGAGGAAATACGAGGCTATAAGCAATCATGCATATAAGAGATCAAAGAAGACTCAAATAACTTTCATGGATAAAAACATAGATCCGATCATAAACTCAAAGTTCAACGGATCCCAACAAACACACAGCAAAAAGGCTTACATCATATGGATCTCCAAGAGACCATTGCATTGATAATCAAGAGAGAGAGAGAGAAGAAGCCATCTAGCTACTAACTACGGACCCGTAGGTCTACAAAGAACTACTCACACATCATCAGAGAGGCACCAATGGAAGTGGTGAATCCCTCCATTATGGTATCTAGATTGGATCTGGTGGTTGTGGACTCTGCGGTGGTTGGAATTGATTTTCATCGACTCCCCTAGGGTTTCTGGAATATTGGGGTATTTATAGAGTAAAGAGGCGGTCCATGGGGCACCCGAGGTGGGCACATCATTTAGAGCAAGTACTCTCTTCATAGGAACTTAAAACATGGGAATAGGAAAAATAAAGGATTGGAGTGGCATGTCCACTTGAATCCCATGGCATTAACACAGTGTTCCCCTAAAAAAATCCAGAGTGTTTGACCAACAAGCAACCATGTCTTTCAAAATATCAACACTAAAGCAAGTTATCCCTAGCCCATTATGCTCAATCATTGATCACACGAATATTAGCTACACCCAGTGCTCAAATACGATCATAGTGCCCCTTAGTTGGTGCTTTATAAGAGAACATTGAGACTCAAATTCAAAAATAAAAATTGCATAAGTAAAAGAAAGGCCCTTCGCAGAGGGAAGTAGGGATTTGTAGAGGTGCGAGAGCTCAAAGCTTAAATTGAGAGATAAAAATATTTTTGACAGGCATACTTTTCCCACCAACGAAAACGACTTAGAGATCTCAACACTTTCCATGCTAGATACATCATTGGCGGTTCCCAAACAGAAAATAAAGTTTATTCATTTTTCCACCATTACTTTCACTTTCCATGGCTAACCGTATCCACAGGTGCCCTCCATACCAACACTTTCCAAGGAATTTATCATTTGACAACATAAAGCAAATTCATTTTTCATTTCGGGACTGGGCATCACTATTACCTTTGCCGTACTCTCGTGCAATGACTAGTGAATAAACACTCATCATGAGAATAACACATCTAGCATGAAAAATATTGGTCACCCTTCACGGCCTCGCGAGCGGTAGAGCACACAAAAGAGAAATTTATTTTGAAAATTAGAGATGGCACATGCAAATTTGCTTAGAGCGGCATGGAAATACAACATATAGGTAGGTATAGTGGACTCATAAGGCAAAACTAGTTAAAGGGTTTTGGATGCACAAGTAGTGATCATACTTAGTGCAAGATGAAGGCTAGCAAAAAGATTGAGAAGCGACCAACCAAAAAGCAAAAAATCCCGTACCCAAGCATTAAGCATAAGTAACACCGAATAATGCACCATAAGTAGGATATTAATTTCATTGCATAACTATTGCCTTTTGTGCTTGCATAGGGAATCACAAACCTTAACATCAATATTCTTACTAAAGCACAATTACTCACCAACATGACTCACATATCATATCATCATATCTCAAAACCATTACTAAGAATCAAGTTTATTATGTCCAATGATCTTCCTAAAAGTTTTTATTATATCCTCCTTGGATATCTATCACTTCGGAACTATTTTCATATGTTGCTTTTGATAAGCTCAAACAAAATATAAGTGAAGATCATGAGCATAATTTTTTATTTCTCTCAAAATAATCTAAGTGAAGAAAGAGAGAATTTATTAAAATTTACTAACTCCCAAATAAATCTGAGTGAAACATTAAAGCATTTCTTCAAAAATAACAAAGCACACCGTGCTCAAAAAGATATAAGTGAAGCACTAGTGCAAATCCGTCGCTCTAAAAATTTAGGTGAAGCATAGGAGCAAGCATAGCATAATCTTTGGCTCTCTCCAAAGGGTGTGTCCAGCAAGGATTCAAGACTTAGAAAACAAGCAAAGACTCATATCATACAAGACGCTCCAAGCAAAACTCATAGTATGTGACTCGTAAAAATATAGTTTCAAGTAAATACCGATGGTTGTGGGAAGAAAGCGGGGATCCCACTCGGGGGAATCCCCAAGCTTAGTTGCTTGCTACTTGTTTGAATATTATCTTGGGGTTCCTCGGGCATCCCCAAGCTTAGCCTTTTGCTAATCCTTATTCCTTCATCCATCGTAAGATCACCCAAAACTTGAAAACTTCAATCACACAAAACTCAAACAAAACCTTTGTGAGATCCGTTAGTATAAGAAAGCAAACCACTAATATAAGTACTGTAGCGAACCTATTCTTATTTTTTTTTGCATTATATCTACTGTATTCAAACTTTTCTATGGCAAAAACTCATCAAAGAAAACCATAGAATCGTCAAAACAAGCACACAACGCAAAGAAAACAGAATCTGTCAAAAACAGATCAGTCTGTAGCAATCTGAATATTTTGAATACTTCTGTAACTCCAAAAATTCTGAAATAAATTGGTAGACGTGAGAAATTTGTATATTAATCTTATTCAAAAAGAATAAACTCAAAATCGCTCTTCTGTAAAAATATAAAAATAATCTTGTGAGCGCAAAAGTTTCCGTTTTTTCAGCAAGATCAAATTAACTTTCACCCAAATCATCCCAAAGGTCTTGCTTGGCACAAACACTAATTTAAATCACAAAAACACATCCAACCAGAGGTATAATTGTGTAATTACACAATAACAGAAAATAAAAAGCCAAAATTTATTTTATTCGTTGAGTTGCCTCATAACAAGCTCTTCCTTTATAGTCATTAAGATAGGCATGAGATTTCAATGATGCTCACATGAAACACAAGAATTGAAGAACAAAGAGAGCATCATAAAACATGTGACAAACACATTCAAATCTAACATACTTCCTATGCACAGGCATTTTGTAGGCAACCAAATTATCAAGACAAGAAACATCTAGCATATGCAAGGAAGAAGAAAGAGAGAATAGCAATCTCCTCATGACGAGAGATAAATTAGTAGCATGAAAATTTCTACAACCATATTTTCCTCTCTCATAATAATTACATGTAGGACCATACTCAAATTCAACAAAATAGCTATCACATAACATATTCGCAACACGATCCACATTCATGCAAAGTTGACACTCTTCCAAAATAGTGGGATTAACATTAACTAAAGTCATGACCTCAACAAAATCACTCTTATCAAAAATTTCATAAGATTGAACATTCTCCAAATATGTGGGATATAGAGTTGACACTCTTCCAAACCCACTTTTAATATTTATTGCAAACATTGTTTTAAATCCCATATTCATTATGGGGCTTAAATAAATTTTCCAGATCATAAGAAGAATCACCCCAATCATGATCATTGCAACAAGTAGTAGACATAGTAAAATTAGCATCCCCAAGCTTAGGATTTTGCATAAAATTAACACAATTGACATTAATAGAATTTATAATAACATCATTGCAATCATGCTTTTCATTCAAGGAGCTATCGTCAATCACTTTACAATTTTCTTCTTTCAACACTTCATCACAATTTTTAGATTCACGAATTTCAAGCAACTCATAAAGATAATCTAGTGCACACAACTCACTAGCAATTGGTTCATCATAATTGGATCTCTTAAAAAGATTAGTAAGTGGATGAGGATCCATAACCTTTTTGGTTCTTGATTTTCAAATCACACAATTATGCCAAGCAAGCAAGCAAAAAAGCTAAGTAAGACATAAAGGGCAAATGAAAAGACAGACGAAAAAGGGCGAATAAAACGGCAAATTTTTGTGAAATGGGGGAGAGGAAAATGAGAGTCAAATGGCAAACAATGTAAATTGCGAGGAGAGGAGTGTCGGTGTCAAAACCGGCGGATCTCGGGTAGGGGGTCCCGAACTGTGCGTCTAGGCGGATGGTAATAGGAGACAAGGGACACGATGTTTTTACACAGGTTCGGGCCCTCTCGATGGAGGTAAAACCCTATTCCTGCTTGATTAATATTGATGATATGGGTAGTACAAGAGTAGATCTACCACGAGATCAGAGATGCTAAACCCTAGAAGCTAGCCTATGGTATGATTGTTGTTCGTCCTACGGACTAAAACCCTCCGGTTTATATAGGCACCGAAGAGGGTTAGGGTTACACAGAGTCGGTTACAATGGTAGGAGATCTACAAATACGTATCGCCAAGCTTGCCTTCCACGCCAAGGAAAGTCCCATCCGGACATGGGGCGGAGTCTTCAATCTTGTATCTTCATAGTCTAGGAGTCCGGCCAAAGGTGATAGTTCGGCTATCCGGACACCCCCTTATCCAGGACTCCCTCAGTAGCCCCTGAACCAGGCTTCAATGACGACGAGTCCGGCGCGCATATTGTCTTCGGCATTACAAGGCAGGTTCCTCCTCCGAATACTTCATAGAAGATTTTGAACACAAGGATAGTGTCCGGCTCTCCAAATAAGTTCCACATACCACCGTAGAGAGAATAATATTTACACAAATTCAATCTGCTGACGTATTCCGTGGCGTGACATCACACCACGGCCAAGCCTTTATTCGAATCGTTTTTACTGTCCCACCTCAGTGCGTTTAGCGAGGCGGTTTCCTTGGCACGTCTTGTCAAAGCAGAGATCATGTCCCCTTATTCTGGGATTCTCATTAATACGGGCATGGGTAACCCAACTGTGCCCGTTGGCACGTCTCCTCTATCGGAGGCGAGTCCCGAACGGTCACGGGGAAGGCTCTTGGTATTCAACCTCTTTTTAAAGAGACCAAGGCTCAACTCCTTTCTTTCAATCTCAATCGAATCCGCCCTTCGCCTCGAGTTCCAACACCCAAAGCTCCAGATTCAGGCGCTTCGGACCTTTGATGATGTCCAGCTCCGACCTGCAAGGCCGGTGGATGTCGTCCTCCATTACGGAAGAATACATGCTAAAGCTAAGAGATGCCAGGTATCTAACCGACGAAATTTCGCATAGGCTGCCTGCCCAGGGGCAGGTTATTCCCACTCCCAAGCCTGGTGAAACGTGGTGTTCGCGTCTCACTTCCTTCGGGGGCTAAGCTTCCCGACGGACCCCTTCGTGAGGGGGCTCATGTTTTACTATGGGTTGGAATTTCATGTCTTGGATTCGGAGTCCATCCTCCACATCTCATCGTTCATTGTCATATGCGAAGCCTTCCTCCACATTACCCCTCACTTCAGATTGTGGCTCAAGACCTTCAAAGTGGAGCCGAAGATGATCAAGGGGCAACAGGAAGAGTGCGGAGGGGCTGTTATAAGCAAGAATGCTAATGCTCCGTGGCCCGAGGGCTCTTTTCAGGAGGAGCTGAGCCTATGGCAACAAGAGTGGTTTTACATCACAGCTCCCAGGGGCACCAAATGGGTGGCGCCGCCTGCCTTTCGCTCGGGTCCTCCACCGCGGCTGGTGTCATGGGTCAATAAAGGACTTGACTGGGGGCCGTCCAAGGACGTGCCCTTGTTGCAGGGCCGCATTCAAGACCTCTTAGAGAGAGAGATTACTCTGGTCGTGGTAGCGCAGGTCATGCTGATTCGTTGCACCCTGCCCTGCAAACTTCACCCCCTCCGCCTGTGGGAATTTAACCCAGAGGGACCGCGAGCTCTCCAACATTTTATGGGCGTGATTCCCGTGGAGATGTACAAGCTTTTCTTCGGATCACAAGCGATGTGTCCGGACTTGACCAAGGACGCAGGTCTGAACTGCAATCGCCCGGATACTCAAGTAAGTAGCCCTGTACCCGGACACACTATCACATATTTATCATGAATCTGCCCTGAAAAGAGCTGTCCCTTGAATAGGAGCTGATAGCAAAAGCAAAGTTAATCAGGTGTCCGGCCCCCCTCCCTGAGACCACGCCGGATCCCGTGTTAACCAGGATGCTGGACGTCGCACCTTTGGAAGAAGGTGAAGGGGGGAACAAGGAAGCTACCGCCTCCACGAAGGAGGCTGTCGGGAAAGGAGGGATCGAGAATCCCTCCATCCAAGGGAAGAAGAGGACCACCTCCGAAGACCTGGAGATCATGGTCTCAAAGTGGGGGAAGAAATCTTCTTCAAAGGGTCCAGCGACCAAGAGATGCCTCGGCCGCACTGTGCCCCCAAGGGGATCAGCTCTCCACCGAGCCGAAAGTAAAAAGGGGAGTTCTTTTTAAATTAAAGTATATCCCTGCCCTATTTCTGATGAAGATAACTGAAATTTTACCTTGTAGTTCGGATCTCAGCCCTTCTCAGCAGAGCTCATCTTCGGGGGATCTTCGTCCGGACATGATGGAGAGCGAAACTCCTCCTCCTGCCGCACCGTCTTGCGAGGCAGGCGACCCTGAGGTGTCTTCGCGGAGGGTTTCTCCAAGTCCGGCGGGGACAGAAGGCAGTCGTATGTCCCCTCAAAGCCCTCCGCGTCCAGCCTTTGAAAAAGGCTATCGGACGAGTCCGGCACCACCTGGTGTATGGTCGGAGGAGCTGAAGGATCTGCTCGGGCGAGCGTCTATCTCAGAAGATCACCGTGCGCTAATCGGTACGGTGATTGAAAGGATTTCATCCGCTGAGAGCGGATTGCACGAAGCCGTCAGAAGTTTACTGACAGGTTTTGAGGTACACAAAATGATGTACCTTCTGACAGTTCCGCATATAAAATGCGCCCTATGTAGATAGTAGCCCCTGAGGTTCGGTGTGTTGTCAAAAAATGACAGCGCACCGAGGATCATAATCCCAGGTATAATATGTCGCCCTTCCTATGTAGGAGGCGAAGTGTCCGGTGGCTAGCCGGACTGATGATTTTGCCGAACTAAAGCGGCAACTTGACGTGGCGGATGCCGACATCGTGCTTGTCAATAATCGGCTTGACGAGTCACAAGGTATGCAATTTCTCCGCGGACACCTGGTATGGGGCCTTTGATGCCCGTGCCTTACACCATGTATGCTTGATGCAGATGGTGCCGCTGCCATGGAGAACCTTCGGGCGGAGCTCGCCCGAGCCAAGGAGCAGGCCAGAAAGAGTGATGAGGCTGCCTTAAAGGCGACCGAAGAGCTAAAAGTTGAACAGGCTGCTCACTGCCGAAGCAAGAAGGAAATGGCCGAGATGGCCCTGAAGTTGAAGAATGCTGCCGACCGCTGCAAGCTTCTTGAAAAAGAAGATCGAGCGGTACAAGAGGACCTGAAGAAGGCCACTACCAAGGCCAAGGATGATCGCTCTGCGATGAGAGCTATGAAGGAGAAGTTGCATCAGGCCGGAGATATCGCGGCTGGAAAGCCCTTTCTACTGCGGAGGAAATTCATGGATCCTAATTATGCTCAGTTGGACCGGCTGTGGAGTGCGGAGGATGCTTATCTGGACTTGGCGGAAAGGGCCGCGGACGCGGCCGAACACTTCCGAGATCAAAAGGATCACGAAATGGAAAAGGTTTTTTGGTTGCAGTTCCATAATCTAGAGCGCCCACTTCCATTAACCGATCGCTTGGCCGAATGGGCGGAGCTGAATAGGTTATTCAGACTTGCCATGAAGGATGTAGTGAGTCTTTTGTGGCCGAAAAGGCCCGAGCCAAAGAGTTATTTTGGCTCGGTGCAGCAGTTCCTTGGTGCAGTGCCGCATATCAATGCAATGAGGAGGTCGGCATACATAGAGGGTGCGCGGATGGCTCTTGCCCGTGTCAAGACATACTGGGCGGAGATGAAGGCCACCGATGTTGCATCCCAAGATTCAGACGGAAGCCGAGTACCTGTCGAGCACTATTTTCAGGAAGTTCTGCAGGGCGCTCGTTTAATAGAGACGCAGTGCTCGAAGGATATTATGTTCGAATAACATGTATTATTGTGAAACAATGTTTCGATGAAATATAAAAGCTTTTTATACTTGTGCCTTCAAGAATCAAAATACCTCCTGTGCGGCCGTTAATGTATATGTGTATATAACCTGAAAGATGGCAGTCTTCGGCTTCAGCCCCCACGCATATAATGCGGGGGTGTTTGCAAAAGGCGCATTTTTCACACTTGATCCAACGTCTTGGTCCTATAAAGGAGGTGGTAGCGCAGCAAACTAGGCAACCGGACTATAATGCTTTATCACTTTCACTTAGCCATAGGAGTTTGACAGTGGGGCTACTATATAGCCCCTAGGGGCACCGTGCTCACCCGAATTCGGGGCGCGTATGTGCCTGACTGGGAAATGGCCCTTCGTCAATGCGGAGGAATCCTATAGATTCCGGAGGGTCATCGAGTGGTTGACCAGTCTCACGCTATATCATGACAGTTAGTTTTCGGCTTTCTCTACTGAGGTGCTCGCCTGGCCGAACCGGGGCACAATCGCAGTAGTTCTCCTGGTGCCGCCTTAGCCGATAGAGCGGAACGTAAGGCAGCAAAACACAGGAGCCGGGCAATCCCAACATTTGACCAAAGACATGATTCGGAGCTGATGCATATAAGGCCTAACTCAAGATGCCGAACAATACCTAAGGTATTCAGTCTTTATGAAAACGGGCCGAACAACGCCCTTGGTAATAAGCCCCTGGTGTCCAGGTACTCGCAAAATTCTGACGTGGCCCATGCCAAAACGCTAGCCTCCTCCTTGGTTATAGCAAGAAACCAGGGGATGTGTATCAACAAGAGACAGTAAAAAAGGTTTACGCAGGGTCTTAATCTAAAAAGAATCCTTGCAACGGTTCCCTACTGCACGTCTACGCCTGTGTCTCCGTTGTGCCGTATCCTGGACGGGTGTAGCACGGTGTTCATCTATAAAAGAGAGGAACTTAGTTGAAAAAGATCGTGCACAAAGTGTACGTTATATAAAATAAACAAAGTACGATTCGAAAAATGAATAAAATTGAGCTTTATTGTCTTTTGCTGTACATGCGCGGAGCCCCTTGTACAGGGGTATGCGGCTAGTAAGCCCTTGTATGCTTACGCCGGACTCTTCTAGCCGTGTCCGGGGTTTGAACAACCTGTTTAGGTGCTTTGATTGGTGAAGCCGGTTTAGTGTGTGGCTGTTAAGGCAGTCACACTATCTTCCGTGCTCGAGGAACACTCCGTATTTCCTTTTAAGGAGATGATGCCTCGCGGACCGGGCATTTTAAGTGTAAGGGATGCGTAATGCGGTATTGAGTTAAAGCGGGCGAAAGCTTCGCATCCCAGTAGTGCTTGATAGCTACTTGTAAATGGGGCGAGGTGGAAGGTTAACTTTTCGAGGCAGAAGTTGTCGGGTGAGCCAAACACAACTTCTAGCAGTAGAGAGCCCGTATAATGGGCATATGGGCCTGGCATTACCCCTTGAAATGAAGTGTTGCTATGGCGAAGTTTGGTTGGGTCTATCCCCATTTTGCGGATTGTGTCCTGGTATAGCAGGTTTAGGTCACTGCTGCCGTCCATTAGGACTTGTGTAAATTGGAGTCCGTCAATTATCGGATCTAATATCAAGGCAGTCCATCCTGCATTCCGGATACTTCTAGAGTAATCCTGATGGTCGAAGGTGATTGGTTTTAACAACCAGTGGCGGGACTCCTCTGGGATAGGCCGTATGGCGCGTATCTCTATGGGCGCCATTCTGTGTTTCCCTTCTGTCACGTAAAGTGAGTTAAATGTTTTGAATTCTTGTGGGAAATTCTTTTGTTTTCCGGTGCTCTGCTTGTGGGGTTCGTCATCGTCCTCGCTTGGTGTGTCGAGCCCCTTGTGTTCGGCGTTGAGTTTGTCGGACTGCTTGAAGACCCAACAATCTCTGTGGGTATGGTTTGCAGGCTTCCCGGGAGTACTGTGGATTTGGCATATCTTGTCCATGATTTTGTTTAAGTTAGGTAGCTCGTCCCTATTATCCTTAAGGGGCAGTGTTTTATGATTCTGCCGAGAGCTTTTGAATCCGGCGTTGACTGTCGTGCTCTTCGGGCTGTTTCCCTTGGTCCGGCGCTAGTCCTTGCTGCGTCGCGGTTTCCCGTTTCCATCCCTGACTTCGGATGTACTTGGGTCGCTGGTACTGCATCTTGCCAACCAGCTATCCTCTCCCACACAAAAGCGGGTCATGAGGCTTGTTAATGCGGCCATTGTTCTTGGCTTTTCTTGGCCGAGGTGTCTGGCGAGCCATTCGTCTCGGAAGTTGTGTTTGAAAGCTGCTAAGGCTTCGGCGTCCGGACAGTCGACTATTTGGTTCTTTTTAGTAAGGAATCTGTTCCAGAATTTTTGGGCTGACTCTCCAGGTTGTTGAGTTATGTGACTTAAATCGTCTGCATCCGGAGGTCGGACATAGGTCCCTTGAAAATTAGCTCGAAAAGCATCCTCGAGCTCTTCCCAACTTCCAATGGTGTTTTTGGGGAGGCTTTTGAGCCAATGTCGGGCTGGCCCTTTGAGCTTGAGGGGTAAGTATTTTATGGCGTGGGGGTCATCTCCTCTAGCCATGTGTATGTGGAGGATGTAATCCTCAATCCAAACTCCAGGGTCTGTTGTTCCGTCGTATGCCTCTATGTTTATGGGCTTGCATCCCGCTGGAAATTCATAATCCAGAACCTCATTGGTGAAACATAGGGGGTGTGCGGCACCCCTATATTTAGGTGTGCCGTAATATTCGGATACTTGATGTGTTGCATTGCTTACAAGAGCTTGCTTTCTTGGCCCGTAGATAGATCTAACAGGGCCATCTTTTTGATGCGAATCCGTGTGCGGATCGCGTGCAGGCTTGTGTGCGGCGCCGTTTCCCGCTCTATCTGTGCCATGGGGTCGTCTATCCGACCGGGTGGTCTTCTTATTCTTTGATTGCGGGGGCTGTACGGCCTCCTCATCAAATTCGGGCAGTAGTTTTCGCTTCGGTAGCTCTTTGTTCGGCGACTATCGCCGTATTTGTCTGCGGTGTTGAGTACTTTTCTCCATATGATTCTGAGCATGTCTTCCGCTGTTTGGAGCTTCCGCTTCTGCTTTTTCAGGCTACGCGCAGTGGCGACGAGCCTTTTGTGGAGGTTCTTCTGCTCCAGCAACTTGTCCGGCGTGAGATCGTCCGGACTGTTATCTTTGCCGGGGACGGATTGTTTATCCTGGTTGTCCTGTTGGGACGGTTGCTCGATGGCATGTTCGTCGTCCACCGGTTCGCCCTGTTCTATGGCTGGGTCTGTATGGCTGCTGTCTTTGTCGAGGTGGGATTTTGAGCGGCGCTTACGTCGCTGTTTTGACTTCTTTTCGAGGGAATGATCCCTCGTGGCGTCTCGTTGTTCCTCGTCGTCGCTTCCTTTAGGTGTGTCCACCATGTATACATCGTGAGATGAGGTGGCGGTCCGGTGCCTTACAGGTGCTAGTTCATGCTTATCTCCTACATCGTCGTCCATACCGTCAATGTCTTCGGAGTCGAAATCGAGCACGTTGTTTAAACTTTCGAAAGTGGCTACGAAGTGGGTGGTGGGTGGGCTTTGAATTTCTTCATCGTCCGCATCTGAACCTTGCTGATCATAATCCGGCCAGGGCTCTCCTGATAAAGAGAGAGACTTTAGTGAATTCAGGATGTCGCCAAAGGGTGAGTGCTGAAAGATGTCCGAGGTGGTGAACTCCATGATCGGTGCCCAATCGGATTCGATTGGTAGGGGAGCGAAAGGTTCGGAATCCGGAGAGGAGTCCGGTACCTTGGAGTCACGAGCTTCGCAAAGGACAGGGTTGGTGTTCGGCTCGATCGCCGTAGAGATAGCAGCCCTCGAGGCGGTGTCTAGCCACCCGTCCTCGATCGGCGCAGTCGGCTTCGAGCTAAGGGTCAGAGCGGACACCGGTGCGGCCTCCAGGGCACTGTCCGGTGGCAGAGCTAGATCATGCCCATCGTGACAGTGCGGCGCGCTTGGCTGTGGCTCGAACCCGTCGAACATCAAGTCTCCGCGGATGTCAGCCGCGTAGTTCAAACTTCCAAATCTGACCAGATGGCCAGGGGCGTAGCTTTCGATCTGCTCCAGATGGCCAAGCGAATTGGCCCACAGTGCAAAGCCGCCGAATACGAAGATCTGTTCGGGGAGAAAGGTCTCACCCTGGATCACATCGTTGTTGATGATCGGAGGAGCCATCGGGCCTAAAGATGATGACACAGAGGAACTCTCAATGAAAGCACCAATGTCGGTGTCAAAACCGGCGGATCTCGGGTAGGGGGTCCCGAACTGTGCGTCTAGGCGGATGGTAACAGGAGACAAGGGACACGATATTTTTACCCAGGTTCGGGCCCTCTCGATGGAGGTAAAACCCTACTCCTGCTTGATTAATATTGATGATATGGGTAGTACAAGAGTAGATCTACCACGATATCAGAGAGGCTAAACCCTAGAAGCTAGCCTATGGTATGATTGTTGTTCATCCTACGGACTAAAACCCTCTGGTTTATATAGGCACCGAAGAGGGTTAGGGTTACACAGAGTCGCTTACAATCGTAGGAGATCTACATATCCATATCGCCAAGCTTGCCTTCCACACCAAGGAAAGTCCCATCCGGACACGGGACAGAGTCTTCAATCTTGTATCTTCATAGTCCAGGAGTCCGGCCAAAGGTGATAGTTCAGCTATCCGGACACCCCCTAATCCAGGACTCCCTCAAGGAGATTTGTGATTAGGAACCTGGTTGATGTTGAAGATCCTCCCCCGCAACAGCGCCAAAAATATCTTTTGATGTCTGCAAGAACTATGTCGGTATTTCCCCAAAGAGGAAGGGATGATGCAGTATAGCGACGTTAGGTATTTCCCTCACTGATGAGATCAAGGTTATCGAACCAGTAGGAGAACCTCCTCACACCATGTAAACAGCACCTCCACACAAATAACAAGTACTCGCAACCCGACGTATTAAAGGGGTTGTCAATCCCTTTCAGGTACGGCGCCTCAAGATAGGGAAATAACGTGAGGTAAAAGTGGTAGATAGGATAAATAGATCGCGGAACAAAAAATTTGCAGCAAGGTATTTTTGTATTTTTGCTTTAATATATCTGAAAATAAATGCAAAGGGAAATAGATCGCAAAAGCAAATATGAAGAAAATAGACCTGGGGGCGTAGGTTTCACTACTGGCTTCTCTCGAGAAAAATAGCAAATGGTGGGAAAACAATTTCTGTTGGGAAATTGATAGAACTTCAAATAATCATGAAGATATCCAAGCAATGTTCATTATATAGGCATCACGTCCAAGATTAGTAGACCCACTCCTGCCTGCATCTACTACTATTACTCCACACATCGACCGCTATCCAGCATGCATATAGTGTATTAAGTTTATGGAGAAATGGAGTAATGCAATAAGAACGATGACATAATGTAGACAAGATCGATTTATCTATTTATTTAGATATAGACCCCATCTTGTTATATTTAGTAGCAATGATACATACGTGTCGGTCCCCCTTTTGTCACTGGGATCAAGCACCGTAAGATCGAACCCACTACAAAGCACCTCTTCCTATTGCAAGATAAATAGATCAAGTTGGCCAAACAAAACTCAAATATCGAAGAAGAAATACGAGGCTATAAGCAATCATGCATATAAGAGATCAAAGAAGACTCAAATAACTTTCATGGATAAAAACATAGATCCGATCATAAACTCAAAGTTCATCGGATCCCAACAAACACACAGCAAAAAGGCTTACATCATATGGATCTCCAAGAGACCATTGTATTGATAATCAAGAGAGAGAGAGAGAAGAAGCCATCTAGCTACTAACTACGGACCCGTAGGTCTACAAAGAACTACTCACACATCATCAGAGAGGAACCAATGGAAGTGGTGAATCCCTCCATGATGGTATCTAGATTGGATCTGGTGGTTGTGGACTCTGCGGTGGTTGGAATTGATTTTCATCGACTACCCTAGGGTTTCTGGAATATTGGGGTATTTATAGAGCAAAGAGGCGGTCCAGGGGGAACCCGAGGTGGGCACATCATTTAGAGAAAGTACTCTCTTTGTAGGAACTTAAAACGTGGGAATAGGAAAAATAAAGGATTGGAGTGGCATGTCCACTTGAATCCCATGGCATTAACACAGTGTTCCCCTAAAAAAATCTAGAGTGTTTGACCAACAAGCAACCATGTCTTTCAAAATATCAACACTAAAGCAAGTTATCCTGAGCCCATTATGCTCAATCATTGATCACACGAATATTAGCTACACCCAATGCTCAAATACGATCATAGTGCCCCTTAGTTGGTGCTTTATAAGAGAACGTTGAGACTCAAATTCAAAAATAAAAATTGCATAAGTAAAAGAAAGGCCCTTCGCAGAGGGAAGTAGGGATTTGTAGACGTGCCAGAGCTCAAAGCTTAAATTGAGAAATAAAAATATTTTTGACAGGCATACTTTTCCCACCAACGAAAACGACTTAGAGATCTCAACACTTTCCATGCTAGATACATCATTGGCGGTTCCCAAACAGAAAATAAAGTTTATTCATTTTTCCACCATTACTTTCACTTTACATGGCTAACCGTATCCACGGGTGCCCTCCATACCAACACTTTCCAAGGAATTTATCATTTCACAACATAAAGCAAATTCATTTTTCATTTCGGGACTGGGCATCACTATTACCTTTGCCGTACTCTCGTGCAATGACTAGTGAATAAACATTCATCATGAGAATAACACATCTAGCATGAAAAATATTGGTCACCCTTCACGGCCTCGCGAGTGGTAGAGCACACAAAAGAGAAATTTATTTTGAAAATTAGAGATGGCACATGCAAATTTGCTTAGAACGGCATGGAAATACAACATATAGGTAGGTATAGTGGACTCATAAGGCAAAACTAGCTAAAGGGTTTTGGATGCACAAGTAGTGATCATACTTAGTGCAAGATGAAGGCTAGCAAAAAGATTGAGAAGCGACCAACCAAAAAGCAAAAAATCCCGTACCCAAGCATTAAGCATAAGTAACACCGAATAATGCACCATAAGTAGGATGTTAAGTTCATTGCATAACTATTGCTTTTTGTGCTTGCATAGGGAATCACAAACCTTAACATCAATGTTCTTACTAAAGCACAATTACTCACCAACATGACTCACATATCATATCGTCATATCTCAAAACCATTACTAAGAATCAAGTTTATTATGTCCAACGATCTTCCTAAAAGTTCTAATTATATCCTCCTTGGATATCTATCACTTCGGAACTATTTTCATATGTTGGTTATGATAAGCTCAAACAAATATAAGTGAAGATCATGAGCATAATTTTTTCTTTCTCTCAAAATAATCTAAGTGAAGCAAGAGAGAATTTATTAAAATTTACTAACTCCCAAATAAATCTGAGTGAAACATGAGAGCATTTCTTCAAAAATAACAAAGCACACCGTGCTCAAAAAGATATAAGTGAAGCACTAGTGCAAATCCGTCGCTCTAAAAATTTGAGTGAAGCATAGGAGCAAGCATAGCATAATCTTTGGCTCTCTCAAAAGGGTGTGTCCAGCAAGGATTCAAGACTTAGAAAACAAGCAAAGACTCATATCATACAAGACGCTCCAAGCAAAACTCATAGTATGTGACTCGTAAAAATATAGTTTCAAGTAAAATACCGATGGTTGTTGGAAGAAAGCGGGGATGCCACTCGGGGGAATCCCCAAGCTTAGTTGCTTGCTACTTGTTTGAATATTATCTTGGGGTTCCTCGGGCATCCCCAAGCTTAGCCTTTTGCTAATCCTTATTCCTTCATCCATCGTAAGATCACCAAAAACTTGAAAACTTCAATCACACAAAACTCAAACAAAACCTTCGTGAGATTCCTTAGTATAAGAAAGCAAACCACTAATATAAGTACTGTAGCAAACCTATTCTTATTTTTTTTTGAATTATATCTACTGTATTCAAACTTTTCTATGGCAAAAACTCATCAAAGAAAACCATAGAATCGTCAAAACAAGCACACAACGCAAAGAAAACAGAATCTGTCAAAAACAGATCAGTCTGTAGCAATCTGAATATTTTGAATACTTATGTAACTCCAAAAATTCTGAAATAAATTGGTAGACGTGAGAAATTTGTATATTAATCTTATTCAAAAAGAATAATCTCAAAATCACTCTTCTGTAAAAAATTAAAAATAATCTTGTGAGCGCAAAAGTTTCTGTTTTTTCAGAAGATCAAATTAACTTTCACCCAAATCATCCCAAAGGTGTTGCTTGGCACAAACACTAATTTAAATCACAAAAACACATCTAAACATAGGTATAATTGTGTAATTACACAATAACAGAAAATAAAAAGCCAAAATTTATTTTATTCGTTGAGTTGCCTCCCAACAAGCTCTTCCTTTATAGTCATTAAGATAGGCATGAGATTTCAATGATGCTCACATGAAACACAAGAATTGAAGAACAAAGAGAGCATCATAAAACATGTGACAAACACATTCAAATCTAACATACTTCCTATGCACAGGCATTTTGTAGGCAACCAAATTATCAAGACAAGAAACATCTAGCATATGCAAGGAAGAAGAAAGAGAGAATAGCAATCTCCTCATGACGAGAGATCAATTAGTAGCATGAAAATTTATACAACCATATTTTCCTCTCTCATAATAATTACATGTAGGACCATACTCAAATTCAACAAAATATCTATCACATAACATATTCGCAACACGATCCACATTCATGTAAAGTTGACACTCTTCCAAAATAGTGGGATTAACATTAACTAAAGTCATGACCTCTCCAAACTCACTCTTATCAAAAATTTCATAAGATTGAACATTCTCCAAATATGTGGGATATAGAGTTGACACTCTTCCAAACCCACTTTTAATATGTATTGCAAATATTGTTTTAAATCCCATATTCATTATGGGGCTTAAATAAATTTTCCAGATCATAAGAAGAATCACCCCAATCATGATCATTGCAACAAGTTGTAGACATAGTAAAATTAGCATCCCCAAGCTTAGGATTTTGCATAACATTAACACAATTGACATTAATAGAATTTATAATAACATTATTGCAATAATGCTTTTCATTCAAGGAGCTATCGTGAGTCACTTTACAATTTTCTTCTTTCAACACTTCATCACAATTTTCAGATTCACGAATTTCAAGCAACTCATAAAGATAATCTAGTGCACACAACTCACTAGAAATTGTTTCATCATAATTGGATCTCTTAAAAAGATTAGTAAGTGGATGAGGATCCATAACCTTTTTGGTTCTTGATTTTCAAATCACACAATTATGCCAAGCAAGCAAGCACAAAAGCTAAGTAAGACATAAAGGGCAAATGAAAAGACGAACGAAAAAGGGCGAAGAAAATGGCAAATTTTTGTGAAGTGGGGGAGAGGAAAATGAGAGTCAAATGGCAAACAATGTAAATTGCGAGGAGAGGAGTGTCGGTGTCAAAACCGGCGGATCTCGGGTAGGGGGTCCCGAACTGTGCGTCTAGGCGGATGGTAACAGGAGACAAGGGACACGATGTTTTTACCCAAGTTCGGGCCCTCTCGATGGAGGTAAAACCCTACTCCTGCTTGATTAATATTGATGATATGGGTAGTACAAGAGTAGATCTACCACGAGATCAGAGATGCTAAACCCTAGAAGCTAGCCTATGGTATGATTGTTGTTCGTCCTACGGACTAAAACCCTCCGGTTTATATAGGCATCGACGGTTAGGGTTACACAGAGTCGGTTACAATGGTAGGAGATCTACATATCCGTATCTCCAAGCTTGCCTTCCACGCCAAGGAAAGTCCCATCCAGACACGGGACGGAGTCTTCAATCTTGTATCTTCATAGTCTAGGAGTCCAGCCAAAGGTGATAGTTCGGCTATTCGGACACCCCCTAATCCAGGACTCCCTCAGTAGCCCCTGAACCAGGCTTCAATGACGACGAGTCCGGCGCGCATATTGTCTTCGGCATTGCAAGGCGGGTTCCTCCTCCGAATACTTCATAGAAGATTTTGAACACAACGATAGTGTCCGGCTCTGCAAAATAAGTTCCACATACCACCGTAGAGAGAATAATATTTACACAAATTCAATCTGCTGACGTATTCCGTGGCATGACATCACACCACGGCCAAGCCTTTATTCGAATCGTTTTTACTGTCCCACCTCAGTGCGTTTAGTGAGGCGGTTTCCTTGGCACGTCTTGTCAAAGCAGAGATCGTGTCCCCTTATTCTGGGATTCTCATTAATACGGGCGTGGGTAACCCAACCGTGCCCGTTGGCACGTCTCCTCTATCGAAGGCGAGTCCCGAATTGTCACGGGGAAGGCTCTTGGTATTCAACCTCTTTTTAAAGAGACCAAGGCTCCACTCCTTTCTTTCAATCTCAATCGAATCCGCCCTTCGCCTCGAGTTCAAACACCCAAAGCTCCAGATTCAGGCGCTTCGGACCTTTGATGATGTCCAGCTCCGACCTGCAAGGCCGGTGGATGTCGTCCTCCATTACGGAAGAATACGTACTAAACCTAAGAGATGCCAGGTATCTAACCGACGAAATTTCGCATAGGCCGCCTGCCCAAGGGCAGGTTATTCCCACACCCAAGCCTGGTGAAAGCGTGGTGTTCGCGTCTCACTTCCTTCGGGGGCTAAGCTTCCCGACGGACCCCTTCGTAAGGGGGCTCATGTTTTAGTATGGGTTGGAATTTCATGACTTTGATCCGGAGTCCATCCTCCACATCTCATCGTTCATTGTCGTATGCGAAGCCTTCCTCCACATTACCCCTCACTTCGGATTGTGGCTCAAGACCTTCAAAGTGGAGCCGAAGATGATCAAGGGGCAACAGGCAGAGTGCGGAGGGGCTGTTATAAGCAAGAATGCTGATGCTCCGTGGCCCGAGGGCTCTTTTCAGGAGGAGCTCAGCCTATGGCAACAAGAGTGGTTTTATATCACAGCTCCCAGGGGCACCAAATGGGTGGCGCCGCCTGCCTTTCGCTCGGGTCCTCCACCGCGGCTGGTGTCATGGGTCAATAAAGGACTTGACTGGGGGCCGTCCAAGGACGTGCCCTTGTTGCAGGGCCGCATTCAAGACCTCTTAGAGAGAGAGAGATTACTCTGGTCGTGGTAGCGCAGGTCATGCTGATTCGTCGCACCCTGCCCTGCAAACATCACCCCCTCCGACTATGGGAATTTAACCCAGAGGGACCACGAGCTCTCCAACATTTTATGGGCGCGATTCCCGTGGAGATGTACAAGCTTTTCTTCGAATCACAAGTGATGTGTCCGGACTTGACCAAGGACGCAGGTCTGAACTGCAATCGCCCGGATACTCAAGTAAGTAGCCCTGTACCCGGACACACTATCACATATTTATCATGAATCTGCCCTCAAAAGAGCTGTCCATTGAACAGGAGTTGATAGCGAAAGCAAAGTTAATCAGGTGTCCGGCCCCCCTCCCTGAGACCACGCCGGATCCCGTGTTAACCAGGATGCTGGACGTCGCACCTTTGGAAGAAGGTGAAGGGGGGAACAAGGAAGCTACCGCCTCCACGAAGGAGGCTGTCAGGAAAGGAGGGATCGAGAATCCCTCCATCCAAGGGAAGAAGAGGACCGCCTCCGAAGACCTGGAGATCATGGTCTCAAAGCGGGGGAAGAAATCTTCTTCAAAGGGTCCAGCGACCGAGAGATGCCTCGGTCGCACTGTGCCCCCAAGGGGATCAGCTCTCCACCGAGCCGTAAGTAAAAAGGGGAGTTCTTTTTAAAATAAAGGATATCCCTGCCCTATTTCTGATGAAGATAACCGAAATTTTACCTTGTAGTTCGGATCTCAGCCCTTCTCAGCAGAGCTCATCTTCGGGGGATCTTCGTCCGGAGATGATGGAGAACGAAACTCCTCCTCCTGCCACACCGTCTTGCGAGGCAGGCGACCCTGAGGTGTCTTCGCGGAGGGTTTCTCCGAGTCCGGCGGGGCCAGAAGGCAGTCGTATGTCCCCTCAAAGCCCTCCGCGTCCAGCCTTTGAAAAAGTCCATCGGACGAGTTCGGCACCACCTGGTGTATCGTCGGAGGAGCTGAAGGATCTGCTCGGGCGAGCATCTATCTCAGAAGATCACCGTGCGCTAATCGGTACGGTGATTGAAAGGATTTCATCCGCTGAGAGCGGATTGCACGAAGCTGTCAGAAGTTTACTGACAAGTTTTGAGGTACGCAAAATGATGTACCTTCTGACAGTTCCGCATATAAAATGCGCCCTGTGTAGATAGTAGCCCCTGAGGCTCGGTGTGTTGTCAAAAAATGACAGCGCACCGAGGATCATAATCCCAGGTATAATATGTCGCCCTTCCTATGTAGGAGGCGAAGTGTCCGGTGGCTAGCCGGACTGATGATTTTGCCGAACTAAAGCGGCAACTTGACGTGGCGGATGCCGACATCGCGCTTGTCAATAATCGGCTTGACGAGTCACAAGGTATGCGATTTCTCCGCGGACACCTGGTAAGGGGCCTTTGATGCCCGTGCCTTACAACATGTATGCTTGATGCAGATGGTGCCGCTGCCATGGAGAACCTTCGGGCGGAGCTCGCCCAAGCCAAGGAGCAGGCCAGAAAGAGTGATGAGGCTGCCTTAAAGGCGGCCGAAGAGCTAAAAGCTGAACAGGTTGCTCATTGCCGAAGCAAGAAGGAAATGGCCGAGATGGCCGTGAAGTTGAAGAATGCTGCCGATCGCTACAAGCTTCTTGAAAAAGAAGATCGAGTGGTACAAGACGACCTGAAGAAGGCCACTGCCAAGGCCAAGGATGCTCGCTCTGCGATGAGAGCTATGAAGGAGAAGTTGCGTCAGGCCGGAGATATCGCGGCTGGAAAGCCCTTTGTGCTGTGAGGAAATTCATGGATCCTAATTATGCTCAGTTGGACCGGCTGTGGAGTGCGGAGGATGCTTATCTGGACTTGGCAGAAAGTGCCGCGGACGCGGCCGAACACTTCCGAGATCAAAAGGATCACGAAATGGAAAAGGTTTTTTGGTTGCAGTTCCATAATCTAGAGTGCCCACTTCCATTAATCAATCGCTTGGCCGAATGGGCGGAGCTGAATAGGTTATTCGTACTTGCCATGAAGTATGTAGTGAGTCTTTTGTGGCCGAAAAGGCCCGAGCCAAAGAGTTATTTTGGCTTGGTGCAGCAGTTCCTTGGTGCAGTGCCGCATATCAATGCAATGAGGAGGTCGGCATACATAGAGGGTGCGTGGATGGCTCTTGCCCGTGTCAAGACATACTGGGCGGAGATGAAGGCCACCGATGTTGCATCCCAAGATTCGGACGGAAGCCGAGTACCTGTCGAGCACTATTTTCAGGAAGTTCTGCAGGGCGCTCGTTTAATAGAGACGTAGTGCTCGAAGGATATTATGTTCGAATAACATGTATTATTGTGAAACAATGTTTCGATGAAATAAAAAAGCTTTTTATACTTGTGCCTTCAAGAATCAAAATACCTCCTGTGCGGCCGTTAATGTATATGTGTATATAACCTGAAAGATGGCAGTCTTCGGCTTCAGCCCCCACGCATATAATGCGGGGGTGTTTGCAAAAGGCGCATTTTTTACACTTGATCCAACGTCTTGGTCCTATAAAGGAGGTGGTAGCGCAGCAAACTAGGCAACCGGACTATAATGCTTTATCACTTTCACTTAGCCATAGGAGTTTGACAGTGGGGCTACTATATAGCCCCTAGGGGCACCGCGCTCACCCGAATTCGGGGCGCGTATGTGCCTGACTGGGAAACGGCCCTTCGTCAATGCGGAGGAATCCTATAGATTCCGGCGGGTCATCGAGTGGTTGACCAGTCTCACGCTATATCATGACAGTCAGTTTTCGGCTTTCTCTACTGAGGTGCTCGCCTGGCCGAACCGGGGCACAATCGCAGTAGTTCTCCTGGTGCCGCCTTAGCCGATAGAGCGGAACGTAAGGCAGCAAAACAAAGGAGCCGGGCAAACCCAACATTTGATCAAAGACATGATTCGAAGCTGATGCATATAAGGCCTAACTCGAGACGCCGAACACTCCCTAAGGTATTCAGTCTTTATGAAAACGGGCCGAACAACGCCCTTGGTAATAAGCCCCTGGTGTCCAGGTACGCGCAAAATTCTGACGTGGCCCATGCCAAAACGCCAGCCTCCTCCTTGGTTATAGCAAGAAACCCGGGGATGTGTATCAACAAGAGACAGTAAAAAAGGTTTACGCAGGGTCTTAATCTGAAAAGAATCCTTGCAACGGTTCCCTACTGCACGTCTGCGCCAGTGTCTCCGTTGTGCCGTATCCTGGATGGGTGTAGCATGGTGTTCATCTGTAAAAGAGAGGAACTTAGTTGAAAAAGATCGTGCGCAAAGTGTACGTTATATAAAATAAACAAAGTATGATTCAAAAAATGAATAAAATTGAGCTTTATTGTCTCTTGCTATACATGCGGGGAGCCCCTTGTACAGGAGTATGCGGCTAGTAAGCCCTTGTATGCTTACGCCGGACTCGTGTAGCCGTGTCCGGGGTCTGAACGACCTGTTTAGGTGCTTTGATTGGTGAAGCCGGTTTAGTGTGTGGCTGTCAAGGCAATCACACTATCTTCCGCGCTCGAGGAACACTCCGTATTTCCCTTTAAAAAGATGATGCCTCGCGGACCGGGCATTTTAAGTGTAAGGGATGCGTAATGCGGTATTGCATTAAAGCGGGCGAAAGCTTCGCGTCCCAATAGTGCTTGGTAGCTACTTGTAAATGGGGCGAGGTGGAAGGTTAACTTTTCGAGGCAGAAGTTGTAGGGTGAGCCAAACACAACTTCTAGCAGTAGAGAGCCCGTATAATGGGCATATGGTCCTGGCATTACCCCTTGAAAGGAAGTGTTGCGATGGCGAAGTTTGGTTGGGTCTATTCCCATTTTGCGGATTGTGTCCTAGTATAGCAGGTTTAGATCACTGCCGCCGTCCATTAGGACTTGTGTAAATTGGAGTCCGTCAATTATCGGATCTAATATCAAGGCAGTCCATCCTGCATTCCGGATACTTCTAGAGTAATCCTGATGGTCGAAGGTGATTGGTTTTAACAGCCAGTGGCGGGACTCCTCTGGGATAGGCCGTATGGCGCGTATCTCTATGGGCGCCATTCTGTTTTTCCCTTCTATCATGTAAAGTGAGTTAAATGTTTTGAATTCTTGTGGGAAATTCTTTTGTTTTCCGGTGATCTACTTGTGGGGTTCGTCATCGTCCTCGCTTGGTGTGTCGAGCCCCTTGTGTTCGGCGTTGAGTTTGTCGGACTGCTTGAAGACCCAACAATCT
The DNA here is from genome assembly GCF_002162155.2 of Triticum dicoccoides. Taxonomy (NCBI): domain Eukaryota; kingdom Viridiplantae; phylum Streptophyta; class Magnoliopsida; order Poales; family Poaceae; genus Triticum; species Triticum dicoccoides. The sequence goes on along the minus strand of NC_041391.1, from coordinate 405,434,902 downwards.
CTATGGGCATGGATTGCAGGCTTCCCGGGAGTACTGTGGATTTGGCATATCTTGTCCAAGATTTTGTTTAAGTTAGATAGCTCGTCCCTGTTATCCTTAAGGGGCAGTTTTTTATGATTCTACCGAATGATTTTGAATCCGGCGTTAACTGTCGTGCTCTTCGGGCTGTTTCCCTTGGTCCGACGCTAGTCCTTGCTGCGTCGCGGTTTCCCGTTTCCATCCCTGACTTCGGATGTACTTGGGTCGCTGGTACTGCATCTTGCCAACCAGCTATCCTCTCCCGCGCAAAAGCGGGTCATGAGGCTTGTTAATGCGGCCATTGTTCTTAGCTTTTCTTGGTCGAGGTGTCTGGCGAGCCATTCGTCTCGGAAGTTGTGTTCGAAAGCTGCTAAGGCTTCGGCGTCCGGACAGTCGACTATTTGGTTCTTTTTAGTAAGGAATCTGTTCCAAAATTTTTGGGTTGACTCTCAGAGTTGTTGAGTTATGTGACTTAAATCGTCTGCATCCGGACGTTGGACATAGGTCCCTTGAAAATTAGCCCGAAAAGCATCCTCGAGCTCTTCCCAACTTCCAATGGTGTTTTCGGGGAGGCTTTTGAGCCAATGCCGGGCTGCCCCTTGGAGCTTGAGGGGTAAGTATTTTATGGCATGGAGGTCATCTCCTCTAGCCATGTGTATGTGGAGGATGTAATCCTCAATCCAAACTCTAGGGTATGTTGTTCCGTCGTATGCCTCTATGTTTACGGGCTTGCATCCCGCTGGAAATTCATAATCCAGAACCTCATTGGTGAAACATAGGGGTTGTGCGGCACCCCTGTATTTAGGTGTGCCGTAATATTCGGATACTTGATGTGTTGCATTGCTTACTAGAGCTTGCTTTCTTGGCCCGTAGATAGATCTAACAGGGCCATCTTTTTGATGCGAATCCGTGTGCGGATCGCGTGCAGGCTTGTGTGCGGCGCTGTCTGCCGCTCTATCTTTGCCATGGGGTCGTCTATCCGACCGGGTGGTCTTCTTGTTCTTTGATTGCGGGGGCTCTACGGCCTCCTCATCAAATTCGGGCAGTAGTTTTCGCTTCGGGTAGCTCTTTGTTCGGCGACTATCGCCGTATTTGTCTGCGGTGTTGAGTACTTTTATCCATCTGATTCTAAGCGCGTCTTCCGCTATTTGGAGCTTCCGCTTCTGCTTTTTTAGGCTACGCGCAGTGGCGACGAGCCTTTTGTGGAGGTTCTTCTGCTCCAGCAACTTGTCCGGCGTGAGATTGTCCGGACTATTATCTTCGCCGGGGACGGATTGTTTATCCAGGTTGTCCTGTTGGGGTGGTTGCTCGATGGCATGTTCGTCGTCCACCGGTTCGCTCTGTTCTATGGCTGGGTCTGTATGGCTGCTGTCTTTGTCGAGGCGAGATTTTGAGCGGCGCTTACGTCGCTGTTTTGACTTCTTTTCGAGGGAATGATCCCTCGTGGCGTCCCGTTGTTCCTCGTCGTCGCTTCCTTTAGGTGTGTCCACCATGTATACATCGTGAGATGAGGTGGCTGTCCAGTGCCTTACAGGTGCTAGTTCATGCTTATCTCCTACATCGTCGTCCATACCGTCGATGTCTTCAGAGTCGAAATCGAGCATGTTGTTTAAACTTTCGACAGTGGCTACGAAGTGGGTGGTGGGTGGGCTTTGAATTTCTTCGTCGTCCGCATCCGAACCTTGCTGATCATAATCCGGTCAGGGCTCTCCTGATAAAGAGAGAGAGACTTTAGTGAATTCAGGATGTCGCCAAAGGGTGAGTGCTGAAAGATGTCCGAGGTGGTGAACTCCATGATCGGTGCCCAATCGGATTCGATTGGTAGGGGAGCGAAAGGTTCGGAATCCGGAGAGGAGTCCGGTACCTTGGAGTCACGAGCTTCGCAAAGGACAGGGTTGGTGTTCGGCTCGATCGCCGTAGAGATAGCAGCCCTCGAGGCGGTGTCTAGCCACCCGTCCTCGATCGGCGCAGTCGGCTTCGAGCTAAGGGTCAGAGCGGACACCGGTGCGGCCTCCAGGGCACTGTCCGGTGGCAGAGCTAGATCATGCCCATCGTGACAGTGCGGCGCGCTTGGCTGTGGCTCGAACCCGTCGAACATCAAGTCTCCGCGGATGTCAGCCGCGTAGTTCAAACTTCCAAATCTGACCAGATGGCCAGGGGCGTAGCTTTCGATCTGCTCCAGATGGCCAAGCGAATTGGCCCACAGTGCAAAGCCGCCGAATACGAAGATCTGTTCGGGGAGAAAGGTCTCACCCTGGATCACATCGTTGTTGATGATCGGAGGAGCCATCGGGCCTAAAGATGATGACACAGAGGAACTCTCAATGAAAGCACCAATGTCGGTGTCAAAACCGGCGGATCTCGGGTAGGGGGTCCCGAACTGTGCGTCTAGGCGGATGGTAACAGGAGACAAGGGACACGATATTTTTACCCAGGTTCGGGCCCTCTCGATGGAGATAAAACCCTACTCCTGCTTGATTAATATTGACGATATGGGTAGTACAAGAGTAGATCTAGCACGATATCAGAGAGGCTAAACCCTAGAAGCTAGCCTATGGTATGATTGTTGTTCATCCTACGGACTAAAACCCTCTGGTTTATATAGGCACCAAAGAGGGTTAGGGTTACACAGGGTCGGTTACAATGGTAGGGGATCTACATATCCGTATCGCCAAGCTTGCCTTCGACGCCAGGGAAAGTCCCATCCAGACACGGGACATAGTCTTCAATCTTGTATCTTCATAGTCCAGGAGTCCGGCCAAAGGTGATAGTTCGGCTATCCGGACACCCCCTAATCCAGGACTCCCTCAAGGAGATTTGTGATTAGGAACCTGGTTGATGTTGAAGATCCTCCCCGGCGACAGCGCCAAAAATATCTTTTGATGTCTGCAAGAACTATGTTGGTATTTCCCCAAAGAGGAAGGGATGATGCAGTATAGCGACGTTAGGTATTTCCCTCACTGATGAGATCAAGGTTATCGCACCAGTAGGAGAACCTCCTCACACCATGTAAACAGCACCTCCACACAAATAACAAGTACTCACAACCCGACGTATTAAAGGGGTTGTCAATCCCTTTCGGGTACGGCGCCTCAAGATAGGGAAATAACGTGAGGTAAAAGTGGTAGATAGGATAAATAGATCGCGGAACAAAAAATTTGCAGCAAGGTATTTTTGTATTTTTGGTTTAATAGATCTGAAAATAAATGCAAAGGGAAATAGATCGCAAAAGCAAATATGAAGAAAATAGACCTGGGGGCGTAGGTTTCACTACTGGCTTCTCTCGAGAAAAATAGCAAATGGTGGGAAAACAATTACTGTTGGGAAATTGATAGAACTTCAAATAATCATGAAGATATCCAGGCAATGTTCATTATATAGGCATCACGTCCAAGATTAGTAGACCCACTCCCGCCTGCATCTACTACTATTACTCCACACATCGACCGCTATCCAGCATGCATATAGTGTATTAAGTTCATGGAGAAACGGAGTAATGCAATAAGAACGATGACATAATGTAGACAAGATCGATTTATCTATTTATTTAGATATAGACCCCATCTTGTTATCCTTAGTAGCAATGATACATACGTGTCGGTCCCCCTTTTGTCACTGGGATCAAGCACCGTAAGATCGAACCCACTACAAAGCACCTCTTCCTATTGCAAGATAAATAGATCAAGTTGGCCAAACAAAACTCAAATATCGAAGAAGAAATACGAGGCTATAAGAAATCATGCATATAAGAGATCAAAGAAGACTCAAATAACTTTCACTGATAAAAACATAGATCCGATCATAAACTCAAAGTTCATCGGATCCCAACAAACACACAGCAAAAAGGCTTACACATCATAAACTCGAAGAGACCATTGTATTGATAATCAAGAGAGAGAGAGAGAGAGAAGAAGCCATCTTGCTACTAACTACGGACCCGTAGGTCTACAAAGAACTACTCACACATCATCAGAGAGGCACCAATGGAAGTGGTGAATCCCTCCATGATGGTATCTAGATTGGATATGGTGGTTGTGGACTCTGCGGTGGTTGGAATTGATTTTCATTGACTCCCCTAGGGTTTCTGGAATATTGGGGTATTTATAGAGCAAAGAGGCGGTCCAGGGGGCACCCGAGGTGGGCACAACCCACTAGGGAGCGCCTGGGCCTCCTGGCATGCCCTGGTGGGTGCTGCTCCCCTCGAGGCACCCCCTATGTGCTTCCTTGGCCCCACTGGATGTCTTATGGCCCAAAAAACAATCCTCCAGGAGTTTCGCTATGTTTGGACTTCGTTTGATATTGATTTCTTGAAATATGTAGAAAACAACAACTAGCACTGGGCACCATGTCAGTAGGTTAGTACCAAAAAATGATATAAAATGACTATAACATGATTGTAGAACATCCAATAATGATGATATAACAACATGGAACAATAAAAAATTATAGATACGTTGGAGACGTATCACACGCTTATTGATCGAGTTTCTTTTCACCGATACGTTAAATGAAAAAAAATATGGCCGCACTCGTATTCAATTTAAACTGATCGCTATGAAGGGAAAAACAATTACTACTCCACTTGTCCACTTCGGGACTTGCTTGTTAGGGTTGTTCTCTTCTTCTCACTCTCTCATACTCTCCAGATCTAAACAGGACCGTGGTGTCCAGTCTCTCTCTCTCGCTCGCTTGCTCGCTCGCTCGCTCTCTCTCTCTATCCCTCTCTCTCGTCTCCAGTTGCACAGATCCAGCTGGATACCTTTCGCTGGTGGTCGCTGATGGAGAGGGAGGAAGCCGACCCCTGCCATCTTCTCTGACCTGACGCCAGTATGGGAGGTCCTTCTCACCCTTGCTCCCCGCCGTCAAGTTCGCATATCCCGCCACCTGCCTTGCTGTAATGCCCCGAGACCGCTTGCATGTTGCACTTTGCCATGTCATCATGTGCATTTCATCTGCATGTTTTTCAAAACTTGCATCCGCCCGAGTTCTCCTAGTTCTTTCCGTTGTCCGTTCTGAGCCCAGACACACTCGCATGCGCCCAACGCACCTCCAAAATATTATTTTATAAGTGGCATAAAAATGCTCTCGGAATGGGGTGAAAGTTGGCGTGTGGTCTTATTATAGTTTAGGTAGACCGCCTGTCAAATTTTGTCGCATTCGGAGTCCGTTTGATAGCCCAACCATTAAACATATAGCGGTACCATTGCGGGTACATTCGTCGGACGTTTCGGTCTCCGTAACAGTCGCCGGGTCGCACTTCTCTCCACTCCCCTCAGCCCGAGGCCTCCTACACAGCCACAATCAGCCCATCTGCAGCCCACCTAGACCCCCTCCGCTCTAGACCGTCGGATCGAGATCCGACGTCCGAAAACGGAGCAAACCCCCTAACCATAGCCCCCTTCCATATATATACACCCCACACCAAATTCGGCTAACCCTACCCTTCCCCTAAATCCCAGCCGCAGCAAATCCCTCCCCTTCCTCGGATCCAGCGCCGCCGCCCGGGCCCGCCAGTTGTCGCCGCTAGATTCACCGTTGTCGCCTCCAAAACCGCCACCACGTCGTCCCGGCCAAAGAGGCATCGCCACCTCGCCCCGCGCAGCCCCTCCAGCGACTCACGCCTTGCCATGTCGTTCCCCGCCTCCCCCGTTTTGCCGCGGCCCTGGGAGCCCATCGGTGGCCCGCCCCGGCCCGGGATGGGCCCGAGCTGCCTCGTGCGCTCCCGCGCCTCGTCTACGCATCCAGCCCTACCGCCCGTCGTCATCGAGCCACCTCCGCGTCATTCGCCGCCGGCCGGCCGCTCCTCGAGCTCCGCCTGCCGATGTCTGCCGCCAAGCTCGCTGGTCGCCGTTGCCGGCCAGATCCGGCGCCCTCCCCTCTGGATCTGCCCTTGCCCTTGGGTCCTCGCCGCCCCGCCTCTCCGGAAGGAGCTCGGTGGAGCCGGAGCTCACAGCCTCGCCGCCGTCCTTACCAGACCTCACCGTGCCAGCTAGGGCCGAGGTCGAGCCCTGAGCGCTCTGCCTCCTTGTCGATCGCGCCGTCCCCGTCCTCCCTCGCTCGACGGAGCACCACCGAGGGCCGGATCTGGCAAGATCCGGTGCCCTCGGCCCGTCAGGGCCGCCGCCAGGTGGGGCCCGCTCGTCAGCCTCACCGCGCCGGACATGTCCGCCCGAGCCCGGACAGTGTCCTTCCAGTCAGTCCGGACGTCATTTTCCCCCCGTCCCCGAGTAAAGTAGCATCATATTGCATTCTTGTGGAGTTAATAACTTGGTGCATATAGTTCCGTGTTGCGTGCATTTTATGTCAAAATGTTCATCTCAGAGCTCTCTTCATGATGGAGTAGTTTGCATTCATGTTACTGTTCATATTGATGCCTTAATATTCATTGCAGAACTGCTAAGTGATATAAACTGCTGGAATCTGCTGATTGTTAACATCATCTATGCATCTTGTGTGTGGTGTATCTTTGTCCCTGTTGATCCTATGATGATGATCTTGATATGCAAATGTTCCGCTCTTCATGCTCTACATGTTGGTGTGCTTGCATGTTAGGGAGCATCTTGACATGGTAATCTCTGTTGCAAAAGTGCTTGTTGTTGTTAACTGCTGAAAACTATTATAACTTGTCATTTTGTCATTTTTATATCTTTTTGTGTGATTTTCTTTTGAGCATCATGTCTACATGTTTTAGTAGCATAATTATGCCATCTTTACATTGGTGCAAACCATGTATTTTTGTATGCCCTGTAGTGAATACACCAATCTTGTGAAGTGGGCTACTTGCTGTTAACATTCTGTCATCCTGAATCTGTCATATCATGATACCATGTTTGCTTGATGCTACCAATTAATCCATGCATAATCTGGAGATGCTTAGTTGAGATTTTTTTGGGTGTCCATGTTATGATCTATCATTCCATACCATTTTATTCCTTATATATGTCCTGTAGCCTATTTTCATTGCCATGAACATGCTTATATTATGTTCCAGTTTTCTGTTAACTTCATGATGCTATGTCGTGAGCTTGATATTAATTAATCTATGCCTCTTTTGGAGATGCTCCAATTAAATGTTTTGAAACGCTATGATTTATTTTTTCACATGCCATGGTTGTAATTTTGGATATCATATGCATCTGTTCCATGCTTGCAAACATGCTATCATAATGTTGCTGTTTTACACTTGCTGAAACTGTTTCAACATTCAATCTTGTCTTGTTGATTCCCACTAATCCATGAGTCATATATATATGATGCCATGATGTTATTTTCTGCTTGTTATATGTAATTTGATGAAATGCCCTTTTTTCCATGTATAGTTGCTTTAGCATCTTTATTTCATGCCTCCAACATGCCATCATATTAACTCTGCTCATGTATATGTCCATGTGTTATAAAGTTGCATTTTTCTTTGATCATATTGGTTTAATCCTGTTGCCTATGAACCTTAACCTTAATGATATTTGAAGTATGTTATCTGTAAATGAAGTGCATGTCAAGTTTGTTCTCATATGACTCCTGTAGCATGTTATTTTGATGATTGCAAAGTGCCTACTTGCTGTTTTGGACAGCTTGTCCTTCAAACTTGTTTGGAGTGTATGTGTTGAACCGTTGTTCCGTTTTGAGCATGCTATATTTGAAACTTGCTTAGAATTGCATGTAGTTTAATTTTATCTTGTTGCACCCTTGTTTTGAGTGTGTTTGCTTGATGTTTGAATGCATTGTGCATAAGTGCCATGTTTAACTTGTTTTGCTCATATCTTCTAGGCCGTAGGTCCGAATTAAATGAACTTTATATGTAACTTGACTAGAATCTCATGTAGATCATCATGGTGCATCTTAACTTGCTGTTTAAAAACTTGAACATAAGGTTTATTCAGATCTGGACCAATTCCGAAATTTGCATATGAGGACTTTCCGGATTTGTTATATGTTGTTTCCGGCCTCATTAAACTTGCTTTGATGTGTTGTTCCTGTATGAATCATCTCTTGCCATGAGTAGCATCAAATAGCCTTGTAATGCATCATACTTGGATGTGCATCATGTCATGTTTATGTGTTGTGTGTTTACCATGTTGTTTGCTTCTTTCCGGTTGTGCTCCTTCTTGATAGTTCTGTTTCGTTGCGACCGTGAGGATTCGTTCGACTACACTTGGTTCGTCTATGCCATTCGTCTTCTTTATGGAATCGTTCTTCTTCCTAGCAGGATTTCAGGCAAGATGACCGTTACCCTGGATCTCACTACTATCATTGCTATGCTAGTTGTCTCGATGCTATCGCTACGTCACGCTTCCTACCACTTGTTTATCAAGCCTCCCAAGTTGCCATGTCAGCCTCTAACCTTTTTCACCCTTCCTAGCAAACCGTTGTTTGGCTATGTTACCACTTTTCTTAGCCCTTCTTATAGCGTTGCTAGTTGCAGGTGCAGTTGCAGGTTGTTCCATGTTGGAACATGGATATCATGGATATTTCTGGGATATCACAATATCTCTTATTTAATTAATGCATCTATATACTTGGTAAAGGGTGGAAGGCTCCGCCTTATGCCTGGTGTTCTGTTCCACTCTCGCCGTCCTAGTTTCCGTCATATCGGTGTTATGTTCCTTGATTTTGCGTCCCTAACACGGTGAGGGGTATGGGACCCTCTTGACAGTTCACTTTGAATAAAACTCTTCCAGTAAGGCCCAACATTGGTTTTCTATTTGCCTAATAAGAACTAAAACTTAGATAGGGGATTTTCGCCGGCCCCCTAGTATTTTTAATCAACCCCCGGGCCAATGCTCCTCTAAGTGTTGGTCCAACCTGGGCGATGTCCAGCGCCCCCTAGGCAACCAGGGTCTCAGCCAACCCGACGTCTTGCCCATCCGTTGTGCCCTGAGAACGAGATACGTGCTGCTCCTATCGGGATTTGTCGGCACACCGGGAGGTCTTGCTGGTTTTGTTTTACCATTGTCGAAATGCCTTGTGCACCAAGACCCCGAGTCTGATCGGATGTCCCGTGATGGAGGATTGTCTCCGCGGATTGTGAGCTTATAATGGGCTAAGTTGGGACACCCCTGCATGGTATAAACTTTTGAGAGCCGTGCCCGCGGTTATGTGGCAGATGGGAATTTGTTAATGTCTGGTTGTAGAGAACTTGACGCCAGATTCGAACTAAAATACCCAACCGCGTGTGTAACCGTGATGGTCTCTTTTCGAGTGGGTCGAGAAGAGAACACGGTGGTGTTATGTTTGAACGTAAGTAGTTCAGGATCACTTCTTGATTATTACTAGTTTGCGACCATTTGCGTAGTTTCTCATCTCATTCTAGTATTCGTAAGTTAGCCACCATATTTGCTTAGTCGCTGCTGCAACCTCACCACTTATCCATTCCATACCCATTTAGCTTTGCTAGTCTTGATACCCATGGTAATGGGATTGTTGAGTCCTCATGGCTCACAAATTACTACAACAATAGTTGCAGGTACATGTAATGCATTGATCAGGACGTGAGAGCGATGTTTGCTTGTTTTGGAGTTCTTCTTCTGCTTCTTCTTTGTTCAGGGGATAGGTTCCTGGTCGGCAGCCTGGGCTAGCTAGGTGGATGTCATTTGAGCTTTTGTTTGTGTTTCATCTGTAGTCGGATGTTTCTTTATGTATGATGATGTTGTATTCATGCGACATTGTATGCCTTTTGTATGTATCCCCAGCTATTGTGTAATGGTACGATGTAATGATATCCACCTTACAAAAGCGTCTCCAATACGCGTTCCTATCCTTGGTGGGACCTTCGAGTTCCTTTAGGATAGGGTCGCATATTGGGCGTGACAAGTTGGTATCAGAGCCTCGACTTACCATAGGAGCCCCCTTGATTGATCATAGTTGGTCGTTGTTGAGTCTAGAAGAAAACTGATTTGTGAGTCTAGTTATATTAGAGAGAAGGAATTCTTTTTACTCCTTAGCCCCTTCGTCCCTCTAGTGAGGAATCTTGGCGTAGCTGTTTTGATATGCTCCTCTTCCTCTTCAAATTTTTCTTTAGGATCACGCGGTTAGATTTCCTATCATTGGTTCTCAGCTCTTTTCACCCGGTGCATTTCTCGTCAAGACGGCTCGACCCTCCTAGTCTTTTGCAAGATCAATCCTCAGCTCTTTCTCGGACGGGGAAGTAATGTCGTCTGAAGAGAGACAATGTCGTCCTCACTTGCTTTCTTTCTCCCACCCGCCCGCCCTTTTTCTTCTTGGAGCCGGAGTTCGTTATCGAGTATCCATCCTACACGTGCGAAGCCTTTGCATTCTTTCCTCAATTATTTCAACCGATGTTTTTCTCTTAAAGTTATTCATCGGTTCGCCCTTCCAAGTTGACTTTGTTTTTCCCGCCCTCCCACCCTTTTTCTTCCTAGAGTCCGAGTCTCTTTGTACCATCAATTTCATTTGTGCGGAGCTTCTTCAGTCTTTCCTCGATTGTCTCAACCGGTGAATTCTCGTCTAGTTCATCATTGTTTGTTTCGTTTTGTTCTCCAATGGATTCAGTTCCAATTTTCGATTTTGATTGTATTCTTTCCCTTGGATCAAGTGTTCCCCTTGCTCATTCGCCTCTTGCCATTTAATCATTCCGGAGTTCGAAAGACATCTCAAGAGAGTTTTCTGTGTTCCAATTCATTCGAGGTTGTCACCTCATTCAAGTCCTTCAGTCGTTCCGGTGCATCATCTATTATGCAATTCTTTTCAATGGTGTTTTCTCTTCAGTGGGCCCTAACCCACAGGTCCTTCCCCAGGATCTTACCAGACTCTTCTAATTTCCCAGAGTTATTCTCAAATCCTTCTCAAAGTGTGACATAAGAATGGATTCCATCAGTCACATGCCTTCCCCAAGATCATTTTTAATTCTTTTCATTGTTGGTCCAACCTTCTCTCTTTTCTTTTCCAAAGTATCTCAACAATTTTGGTGGTGTTTTCGTCGTCATTTTCTACATGTGAAGACCGAAGAAGAGTTTTCCTCTAAATCATGTATGTTCTTTCATTCCTCTATTTCAATTCTTGCAGAGGCATTGTGTTGTTTTCTCGCGTCAAGTACCGTTCCATCTTCTCAAGTTCATGTTCTATTCTTTCCATTTTCAGCCGGAGTGCTGCCCAAACTCTTTCGTTCTTATTCTTTTTCTACCTTGTCTAATCGGAGTGGTTTCAGAGTCTATCTTATTCCTTGAGCTTTTGATTCTTGTCATATTCGATGTTCCTCTTTTCTAACCGAGTGCTCATGTCTTGTTCTTCTTCTCTCTTGCATTCTTCTTCACCTCTCCCTCTTTCTCTTCCGTCTCGTTCCTGAGATCTCGGGACGAGATCTTCTATTAGTGGAGGAGAGTTGTAATGCCCCGAGACCGATGCACCAGGTGTCTTCCAGTTATTCGCCGTCGTTGCCATGTCCTCCGCTTGCGTGTTGCACTTTGCCTTGTCATCATGTGCATTTCATCTGCATGTTTTCTAAAACTTGCATCCGCTAGAGTTCTCCCAGTTCTTTCTATTGTCCGTTCTGAGCCCAGACACACTCACACGCGCTCGCGGCACCTCCGAAATATTATTTTATAAGTGGCATAAAAATGTTCTCGGAATGGGGTGAAAGTTGGTGTGCGGTCTTATTATAGTTTACGTAGACTGCTTGTCAAATTTCGTCGCATTCGGAGTCCGTTTGATATCCCAACCGTTAAACATATAGCGGTATCATTGCGATTACCTTCGTCAGACGTTTCGGTCTCCGAAACAGTCGCCGGATCGCACTTCTCCGCTCTCCCCTCAGCCTGAGGCCTCCTACACAGCCACAATCAGCCCATCTGCAGCCCACCTAGACCCCCTCCGCTCTAGACCGTCGGATCGAGATCCGACGTCCGAAAACGGAGCAAACCCCCTAACCATAGCCCCCTTTAATATATATACACCCCATGCCAAATTCGGCTAACCCTACCCTTCCCCTACCTCCCAGCCGCAGCAAATCCCTCCCCTTCCTCCGATCTGGCGCCGCCACCCGGGCCCGCCACTTGTCGCCGCCAGATTCACCACCATCACCACCAAAACCGCCACCACGTCGCCCCGGCCAAAGAGGCGCCGCCACCTCGCCCCGTGCAGCCCCTCCAGCCACTCACGCCTTGCCACGTCACGCCCCGCCTCCCCCGCTTCGCCGCAGCACTGGGAGCCCATCGGCGGCCTGCCCCGTGCCGGGATGGGCCCGAGCTGCCCTGTGCGCTCCCGCACCTTGTCCGCGCATCCAGCCTTGGGGCGTTACACTCGCCACATCCCGCCGACCAGAGGTATAACTTTTTTTAGAACCGGCCTTGTTCTAATGGCCTAGCTCCCAACGTTGTTGCATCCCTTTTTCTTCGAGTTAGGATTGCTCCCCACGTCGGTGCATCCTACATGTGGATATTCTTCTAGTATTACAAATATCTCCATGTACCTAGCTCCGTCGGCTTGTCGAACATTCGAACACCACCTAAATTTTTACTATTAGAGGAAAAAAGGTACTACAGATACTAGCTAACGAATCGATCTCTTGGTTGGAAAGGGAAATAAAGATGCTGGCCTAACCGGTCTCTTGGTCAAAAAGGACAGAAAGTGAGGGGTGTTGGGTTGACAATGCAATTTAGAATGAGCATGTCTAGATTTCTTGTGGTCACATAGGAAAGGTCACTAACAAGGACAAAAAATGCACAAATCCAGACATGATTTGCATGTTTGCCGCACTCGGCAACACCTCTGCCTCACCACTTTACGCCTCGGTGGATGTAAAACGTGCTTGTGCCTGCCTTGTCCCTATGCCCTTAATGTTGCTGTTAATCTAACATCATAGGTAAAATGAACCAATGCCACTGTTAATGTGATCTTGCTGTTAAGTAATGCTACTGTCAATGTATTGCCATTGATAAAATGAATCAATGCCACCACCATTTTATGAAATTCTTCCATCTTGCTTTATTTCTCATAAAGAGTGTTTTGGGCCATTACACTAAACTCTGACACAGGTAACATAGCTGCATCTCCGTTGAACTACACAAAATTAAATTACACAATGGTTGACACGTCGATGTGTTTCTCCTTTCTGTATCACCCTTCGTTAGAATAATCGTTCCTATTAGCTGTGCACATACGTACTGATCAAGTGCTACTCCCAATCTATCATCACATAGTCATAATGCAATTATTGTGCATGTTAATGTAAGCCCTCGTTAATCTAGTGCCAGTGTTGATTTGATGTGATGGCACTTCTTAGATAATGGCACTTTTTCTTACTGTCACTGTAATGCCATTGATAACATATGAGATGCTATTGTTAATCATATGGCTCTGCAAAAAAAAGACACTTCTTAAATAACCCTTTTACATATTTGTGCAAATAGGGTTGTCTATCTCCATATGGTGTCTGTTTGTGCAAACGGAAGCACAAACCTCAATTTTAGTGGAACCTGCTATCAGCTGATCTCATGGTGTTCCAGGTATTCCTACATTCTTAACTACGTAGAACGACCAACGCAAGATGAAATAAGCTTATTCGTATGTTGACTTGCTGTTTGCAGTGTGGAACGAGCATGCCATGTGTGGAGGAGCAAACAAGCACTGCAGCCGCTCGTTAAACACAAGATAAAAGAGACCGAGTCATTGATGGCCTGGCCGACGAGTAGGGGTCATGCAAACAGCGGTGCATTATTTTAGTGGAACTGCACAAAAAAGATATTGGGGTTAGTCGAACAAATTTTCTACAGCCACACGGAAGGAATTGCACTCATCGATTGCATAGAATTTTCTCCATGCCATCATAGGAGATCCCAAGGTGGAAATCAACTAAACACCTATAAAATTATGCATAATCTTCCTCATGTAAGTCAGTATCCCCTTCGTCTAGATGATCGTGTTTTGTAATGCCGAGCTATTGATATCTGCTACTGTTTTGCGACAATGTTCAAGTACAGTGCTTTCCTATCTTTTCACATTCAGGACAATGAAGATGATTTCAGTGGAACTACACAAAATAGTGTAATGTTGAGTGATATCTTTTGCCTCCTCTGTTTGCTGCAATGTGTCAGCATAAATTGCAAGATGAGCCATCAAGCTAGCTGTGGAGTTGCCAACATGCTCAAAGTGCAAGCAACATTGAGCAGAAAGAAGCATGCCTAGGAAATTAATGTGTGCGTAGGGAGGTCCTTTGCTCAGAGAAGCATCTATCACTTTTCTTTGTTTCTACACCTCCTCACAACTTTGCCTTGGTTATAGTCTTGTGAATCATTTAGATACGTTAACATGATAAACTTAAGTGCTTGTGAATGCTAGCTAGTATGCATACCGTATCTTGTGAAACTTAGTTAAGTGTGAATGTTAGTGTGTCAACCTTTACAATCTATGTATATTGTGGGCATGTTATTTGACCCCTCATTTTGCCGTGCTATGACCAGTGTGAGTGTCTGCATGTAGTACATCATCCTCTAATTTGGTGGATGCCAAGTCGGCCTGAAAAGGAGCTATAACTTTTTTTCAAGTTGAAAAATATTACTGATGAGGAGCCATAATTAAGCTGGAGGCGTCTCTTATTTTCTTTTGAATGGGCAATAAGATGGAGAGCTGGAGAGTGTCTGTAATGGGATGCCTCTAGTGTTAAGGCCCTCCAGTACAAAACACGGGCAATCGACTGGGCCAATACAAAATCCTATCCATCTTAAAGCCCATTTGTTTTTGTTTTTTCGTGAGGAGAAGCCCATATTTCTTGAAGAGGGGTGATCCCAAAAAACCCTCCCTCTTCGATTCCACTTATACTGCAGCTCACTTGACTCTCCCACTTCTGTCTCCCCGAATTCCCCCCGCTTCGCTTGTTCCTCACTCATACAGAAAACCCCCGCTCACCTTCTTCCTCACTCATACAGAAAATACCTGCTCCTCTTCTTCCACTCCTACAGAAAACCCCAGCCCTCCTTCTTACCCACTCGCACTGCCACTAGGACCGTCTCTGGATATTCTGTTCAAACCGGTGAGCTCAGCGTGATGCCCGCAAGAAAAATGGAGTCAGCTGGCCCCAGTGTCGGTGTCAAAACCGGCAGATTTGGGGTAGGGGGCCAAGCTTTGCGTCTAAGGATCAATGGTAACAGGAAGCCGGGGGACACAGTGTTCACCCAGGTTCGGGACCTCTTAAGGGAGGTAAAACCCTACTCCTTCTTGATTATATTCGACGAGTATGAAGATTATAAGAGTTGATCTACCTCGAGATCGTAATGGCTAACCCTAGATGTCTATCCTATGAGAATTCCAATGATGGTGAATAAGATAGCCTCTACGGACTAACCCCTCCATTTTATGTACACATCGGAGGGGCCTAGGGTTTGTACAAGGTCGGTTTATCTGGGAAGGAAGCTTCCAGACACAATTCTTGCCGTCTACGTATTGAGAAGTCCCATCCAGACACGGTGGATAATCTTCAGCTTGATCTTGTACTGCCCATCCAACCCGGCCTATATTCCTGGGCCAGACACCTGAGGACCCCCTGAATCCAGGACTCCCTCGATAGCCCCCTAACTTGCCTTCAATGATGATGTGGTGTGAGGACGCAAGTCTTTGGCTTTGCAAGGCGGGTTCTACATCATATTCCAGATTGATGATAGTCCGGCATCAGCTTCCGCGTCCAATCTTTATGATTCCTTCCTGTCGTCACCTCGATTTCTGATAGGTCTCCAACGTATCTATAATTTTTTATTGTTCCATGCTATTATATTACCCCTTTTGGATGTTTATGGGCTTTATTTTACACATTTATATCATTTTTGGGACTAACCAACTAACCGGAGGCCCAGCCCGTATTGCTGTTTTTTTGCCTATTTTAGTATTTCGAAGAAAAGGAATATCAAACGGAGTCCAAACGGAATGAAACCTTCGGGAGCGTGATTTTTGGAACGAACATGATCCAGAGGACTTGGAGTGCAAGTCAAGAAGCTATCAAGGCGGCCATGAGATAGGAGGGCACGCCCACCCCCTTTGGGCACGCCCCCTATCTCGTGGGCCCCTCGGGCGGCCACCGACCTACTTCTTCCTCCTATATATACCCACGTACCTCGAAAACATCCAGGGAGCCAACGAAAAACAATTTCCACCACCGTAACCTTCTGTATCCGCGAGATCCCATCTTGGAGCCTTCGCCGACAATCCGCCGGAGGGGGAATCGACCACAGAGGGCTTCTACATCAACACCATAGCCCCTCCGATGAGTTGTGAGTAGTTTACCACAGACCTTCGGGTCAATAGTTATTAGCTAGATGGCTTATTCTCTCTTTTTGGATCTCAATACCATGTTTTCCCCCTCTCTTGTGGAGATCTATTTGATGTAACTCTTTATGCGGTGTGTTTGTCGAGATCCGATGAATTGTGGGTTTATGATCAATTTTATCTATGAGAAATACTCGAATCTCCTCTGAATTCTTTTATGTATGATTGAGTTATCTTTGCAAGTCTCTTCGAATTATCAGTTTGGTTTGGCCTACTAGATTGATCTTTCTTACAATGGGAGAAGTGCTTAGCTTTGGGTTCAATCTTGCGGTGTCCTTACCCAGTGACAGCAGGGGTTGCAAGGCACGTATTGTATTGTTGCCATCGAGGTTAAAATGATGGGGTTTATATCATATTGCTTTAGTTTATCCCTCTACATCATGTCATCTTTCTTAATGTGTTCCTCTGTTCTTATGAACTTAATACTCTAGATGCATGCTGGATAGCGGTCAATGTGTGGAGTAATAGTAGTAGATGTAGGCAGGAGTCAGTCTACTTGTCAGGGACGTGATGCCTATATACATGATCATGCCTAGATAATCTCATAATTATTCGCTTTTCTATCAATTGCTCGACATTAATTTGTTCACCCACCGTAATACTGATGCTATCTTGAGAGAAGCCACTAGTGAAACTTATGGCCCCCGGGTCTATCTTTTCTCATATAAGCTTTCAATATACTTTTATTCACATCTTTACTTTTCGCATCTATATTATAAAATATCAAAAATATATTTATCTTATCATACTATCTCTATCAGATCTCACTTTGGCAAGTGGCCATGAAGGGATTGACAACCCCTTTATTGCGTTGGTTGCGAGTTCTTTATTTGTTTGTGTATGTGCGTGGGACTTTTGAGGAGCCTCCTATTGGATTGATACCTTAGTTCTCAAAAACTTAGGGAAATACTTACACTACTATTGTTGCATCACCCTTTCCTCTTCAAGGAAAACCAACACAAGCTGAAGACGTAGCAATTTCCACGCGTGTGAGTGAATGCAAACGATCTGTTACCCTTTTATTTTAATATTTCTATCAGGCACAGGCTGTGCCTATATAACGAGGCGAGATCTTCAAAACGCCATCTCGCACCGCTCCAAGAGCAACAGAGCAAACCATAGAAAAAAATTCAAACCATGTCTAGTGTCCCTGGCTCCTCCTTGCATCCTCATGGCCCTTAGGAGGGGGATTAGCAGAATTTGTCTGTATCTCATCTCCAGCTCAATCGGCTCCAGACGCAAGGATATCCCCCCCCCCTCGCGGATCTAGTCCCCGTACATGCAGAGTTAACTTCTATGGGCGATGACACATTGGCAGAAAAATTCCCCAATCCCAGCCAAGGAGAGAGGGTGTGCTTCATCTTGTTCCTTCTGAGGGGCGTGGGATTCCCAATCCACCCCTTCCTCAGGGGTCTACTGGAATTCTATGGGATCTAACTGCACAACCTTACACCAGGTTCTATTTTGCCCATTTCCGGTTTTGTCGCCCTTTGCGAGCTATTTTTAGGCCGCGAAGCTCATTTTGTACTATGGAGGAAGTTCTTCTGCCTCTTCCCCTGCCACCAGGGCAGAGGGTCCACAATTGAAGTGGGCGGCGCCACAGTATGGCGCATAGCTGGATCCGGTTACCTAGTCAGGACTCGGAAGAGGGGGTCCGACGGATGGTCTTTGGGATGGTTCTACATTGATGATGTTCCTCTTCCAGACCTTCTTCATCGCGGGATTCCCGAATTCTCCAGCGCTCCTTTAAAGAAGTTGTTCAGCTGGCGTCCCAAGTCCCCTAGACAAGAGGATAGTCCAGAAGTAATGAGAATGGTCAGGAAGGTCAGATTATTGACCCATTCCGGACTCTCCATCGTTGAAGTCATGGCTATGGCAATAAAGTGATGTATCTAGCCTCTTCAGTCCAGAGTGGGTCCTTTATGGAACTACAATAGGGAGGACGACGCATCTCGCTATACGCGTAAGGGTCCGGATAATCAAGCCGCATTGGCCGCCATGCTTATGGACCTTTATAAGGGAGAGGAAGAAGGCTTCGTCTGCCTACAATGTCGGGACGGCTTCTCCATGTACACCCCCGTTGACTGGGTAAGTTTAGTCATTCAGTACCCTTTTGTATCATTGAGGTGCGTTAATTGAATAATCTGGTTGTTTCAAAAACAATCAAGGAGGAAGGTAGTCGAGAACATCTATTGCCCTCTTCTGCAACCAGAAGACCACACACATCACGAAGATCCCAGATTCCATGAAGATCCGGATATATTTGTTGAATTTGAAGACGGAGTATACTACCAGGCGAGCCTTGATAGCTCGGAGGTAGCCATTATGGCCGATTACCCCAATCTCTACCCCTTCGTCAAGGTAAGTTGCCGGAAATCAAAAAGGAGTGTCATTTCCGCACATAACTTATTCTCCGCACTGGGCCACACTTCACAGGATTGGCGCTCGGCGAACCGTAACCAAGGACGGGCAACAAGAAGAACGACACCTTCAAGGGGTGGTCGTGCAAAGCAAAAGGAAGCCAGGAGCGCCACTGAGCCTGCTCCATCACCCAAAAGGTATGTTCTTTGTTTCATATTTAGGCGCGAAGCCAAATTGTCATTTTTTATCCTCCTATTATCTCAGGAGGGGTACCTGGCGGACTGTAAACAAAATCTCGGCCAGCCGGGCCATAGCCAATCCGGTGCCAAAGACATCAACTAGGATCGGGGCGCCCGCGGCGCGACCCATCTGCCCCATCAAGAATCGGATGAGGTGTCCATCACCAACTCCGAAGTAGAAAGTGTGATGAATCATCAGCACTTGGAAGAAACTCTGTGCAATCTTGCTTTGATAGAGCCAGAGTTTACCACTCCTAGCACCATGGGCACATACATCCGAGCTTCTTGGGTCGTACTTACAGGGGTTGCTCGCCTGTTCTCAAAAGATATACAAGTATAAATTTATACAAACTTAGTAGATAGATAGCAGTAGCCCCCGAGACTTAAAGCGGGTGGAAAGAGCCGATTTGAGGACCGTTTATGACCGCAGGGTCGCAAGGAGAAGAATAGTGCATTTTCCCAGGAGCTCGAGACAAGACGGACACAACTAAATGTCACTATCTCCGAGCTAGAACAAATGAAGAGTGCCCCAATGCATTTTGGCAAAGATAAAAAACTAGAAGAAGAAGTGAAGAAGCAGGCCGAAGAGATAAAGAGCTTAAAGGCTCAACTCTTGAAGGCGCCACAGGAAAACCAGAAGCTGAAGGGCGACATATCCAGTATGACATGTGAACCGTCCGAATTATTGATATAATCATATAATGCATAATGTTGACCGGCCGCCCCGAGGAGGAAGTGTCTGGGCTGCAAAGCAATGTTCTAAAGGAACTGGCCAAGCTGCACGAGCATGCCCGAAAGGCCATGAAGAATATGGCCAAAGCCTTATGGCCCTCCAACGTCCCTCCAGAAAATATGGAGGGGTTGGTAGACCTGTTCAAAGGCGCTCGGCGCTGCTTCGAGCTGTGGAAGACGTTCGCATGTTGTGAAGGTGCACGAGAGGCATGGGCCATGGTGAAGACACACTACACCGGACTTGATCCGAACCATATGGCCCGAGTTGGACTGCATGGACCCGACAGGAAGGAAATTCCTGTAAGCTTGGTATATGACCAAGTAATGACAATGGCGAAATTTTTGCAACAAGATTGTAAATTAGATAATCTACTAGATGGCGTAGACAGAGAGTAGGCGTTCGATTCTATGTAGCAATGTACTTTATAACCGAACTTATGAAAAAAAATCATCGCAGATTGTCGGCTTCCACCTCCGAACCAAGAAGTTGGAGTTTTTCCATATACCACGTCTAACTAAGAAATATTTAGTATCTTTGGAAACCAGGCAATTCGGTCATATTGCTCGAACAGACAAAAGTGTTCGGGGAGTTATGTTATATTACTTTTTAACGTAAGAAACATCTTCCAAGAAAAATAGTTCTGTTAGGGGTTCCTTTCCTTGGTCTAGGCTCGTATCCAAAGTACAGGCAGCCAATTTCATAGTTTTTTCCAGAAACACTCTGTTGTATACGTGCCGACCAATTATTCCCTTCAGAACACTAGCTTTCAGCTTCACCCGTCTAAGGTATAGGTCCAGATAACCCGGTTGTAGCAATCGCAGAGGTACTCCGTTTACACCCTAGCCGAACAATCGGAAATGTATGGTATAAACACAGGAGCAAGGCAACCCAGCTTGGCAAAAACTTAAGTCATAGAGGTGCATAAAATGGCAGAAACAACAACCATTATGGAAGAAAGAAGCTCGTAAGCTTTTCAATAAAATGCTTCTTTAAAAGAAGCCCCCATGTATGGTGGGGTGTATACATTTAAAGATGTGTACCCCGAACAATGCGGTCGATCCGAACATACATTTGAGAATAAAAGGGAAAAAATTAAAAAGGGAGAGAAAAAAGAAAAAACCTAGTTTAAAATGAAACCTAAGGAGGCTGAACTATGCGTAAAATCTTCGGAGCCGGGCGGCGTTCCATGAGTTTGGCTCAAGGCAATTATCCTCTGCATTGCGAAGGCAATAGGCTCCTCCAGTAAGGACTTCATCTATGACGAAGGGGCCCTACCATTTTGGTTTGAGATTATCCTTTTTCTTCTCCGGGAGGCGTACAACAAGTTCTCCCACATTGTATGTTTTAGCCCGCACTTCTCTGCTTTGGTACCGCCTAGCCTGTTGTTGATAGAATGCGGAACGGGCCGTAGCAACATCACGCTCTTCTTCGAGTCCATCTAGGTCGTCATGCCGGCCTAGTTCGGCTTCTTTCTCTTTGTACATGCGCACTCTAGGTGAGTAATGAATAGTATCGCAGGGCAGTACAGCCTCTGCGTCGTACACCATAAACAAAGGTGTGTATCCATTCATTCGATTAGGCATGGTCCAGAGTCCCCAAAGTACGGAATCGAGTTCGTCAACCTAGTGCTTGTCTGATTCTCGGAAAGAGCGCACTAGTTTGGGATGAATACCACTCATGATCAGGCCATTGACCCATTTGACTTGGTCGTTTGTTTGAGGGTGGTATACGGATGCATAGTCAAGTTTAATGCCCAACTTAGCACACCAAGATTTCACCTCATCGGCTGTGAAGTTAGATCCATTATCAGTGGTGATGCTATGCGGGGCACCATAATGGTGGACTATGCTAGATATAAAGTCAATCACTGATCCGGCCTCCGCTGTTTTTACTGGTTTGGCATCTATCCATTTAGTGATTTTATCAACCATGACCAGCAAGTATTTCTTTTTGTGGCTTCCGCTTTAAGGGGTCCATGTCGGTGTCAAAACCAGCGGATCTCGGGTAGGGGGTCCCGATCTGTGCGTCCAAGGCTAATGGTAACAGGAGGCAAGGGACACAATGTTTTACCTAGGTTCGGGCCCTCTTGATGGAGGTAAAACCCTACTTCCTGCTTGATTGATATTGAGGATATGAGTATTACAAGAGTTGATCTACCACGAGATCGTAGAGGCTAAACCCTAGAAGCTAGCCTATGATTATGATTGTCTTGATCGTCCCTATACGGACCAAACCCTCCGGTTTATATAGACACCGGATGGGGCTAGGGTTTACACAGAGTCGGTTACAAAGAAGGAAATCTACTATCCGAATCGCCAAGCTTGTCTTCCACGCAAAGGAGAGTCCCATCCGGACACGGGACGAAGTCTTGAGTCTTGTATCTTCGTGGCCCAATAGTCTGGCCAAAGTATATAGTCCGGCTGCCCGGATACCCCCTAATCCAGGACTCCCTCAGTAGCCCATGAAACAGGCTTTAATGACGATGAGTCCGGCGCGCAGTCTGTCTTCGGGATTGCAAGGCAGGTTCCATCTCCGAATACTCCAAAGTAATTACCGAACACTTAAATCGTGTCCGGATCTGCAAGACGACTTTCACATACCACCGCAGAGAGAATGATATTTCACAAATATAATCTACTGACAACTTTAGATGAAGTGACACGACAAAAATGGTCGAGTCATTATTGAATCGTCTTCCCACAGCCAGCTACCGCACATATCGAGGCGGTTTGCTCTGCACGCCTTGTCGAAGCAGAGATCGTGTCCCCTTATTACAGGATTCTCATCAATACGGGTATGGGTAACCCAACCGCACTGCTAATTGCGGAGAGTGGGGAACGAGCGAGTTCCACCAGGCAAGTGGGGAGGCGCAAAAGCTTTTACAGCCTCTATAAAGAGATAAGGTCTCTTCCTCTTTACCCACGCCTTTCCCTTCCGCTAGTCCATTCCCCTCTGCTCGAGCCCTAGCGCCCAAGCACTCTTCTTCTCCACCGAAGAGGGGTCCTCTGAAGATGTCTGGATCTGGAGCAGGAGGCAAATGGATGGCCTCTACCGTCCGGGAGAGGGATATCAAAAATCTCTGAGAGGTCGGGTACCTGGCCAAGAAAATCGGTCACCGTCTTCCGCCAGTAGGACAGATCGTCCCCACTCCGGATCCCCACAAGAGGGTCGTGTTTCTCCCTCATTTTCTCCTTGGGCTCGGGTTTCCCCTTCACCCATTCGTTCGCGGCATCATGTATTATTATGGGATTGATTTTCATGATCTGTCCCCAATTCTTTCTTTAACATCTCGACGTTCATCGCCGTGTGCGAGGATTTTGTCCGTATTTCGCCCCACTTCGGCTTCTGGCTGAAAATCTTCAACATGAAGCCCAAGGTGGTGAATGGCGAGCACGCCGAATGCGGCGGCGCCATGGTGAGCAAGATGCCCAAGGTCGTATGGCTGACGGGTGCCTTCAATGATTCTGTCAAGGAGTGGCAGTAGCAGTGGTTCTATATCACCGAACCGCGCGGTAAAAAGTGGGCCGCTTCTCCCGAATTTAGATCTGGAGCCCCATTGTAGCTCACGTCCTGGCCCGAGAAGGGCCTGAACTGGTCCTCATCCGATGAGCTGTCAGTGCTCCAAACGCGTGTCCAGAGCGTGGTCGACAAGGACGTCAAACTTGTCAACATAGTCTAGGTGATGTTAGTTCACCTGGTTCTCCCTTGCCAGCGTCGAGCCTGCAATTTGTGGGAATACGACCCAGCCGAGAACCAGATCCTATGGGAGCTCTATGGCTCCTCCCACAAGGACATCTGGAAGGTGCTCTTCAAGTCCGGCAAACCGTGACCGGGCTCCACCGAGGACCGCGGGTATCAACTATCCCGCTCTGCAAGTCCGGTAAGTCATTGTTGTGCTCTGTCCATCCGTGTTTTAGCCGGCATGTCCCGAGGGAGATGCACTTATCATGCTTTCTACAATAATCCCAGGAATGGACGAAAAAGGTGTAGCGGATACACTGTCCGGCCCCACTGTCGGAGGAACCGGCCGGACCTCTTTTGACGAAGATGCTGGTCCCAGCGCCTTACAAGGCACCGAAGAAAGAGGCCTCCAAGAAGGTCAAGAAGACTCAGAGTGGCGTCCATCGTCGCGATGCATCGGACACAAAATCCGAAGACTCCAGCAACCATCCTTCCTCCGAAGATGAAGAGGAGGAGGGAGAAGACGAGTCCCCCGCAGGGGGATGGAAGAAAAGGACGGCTTCCTCATTCCTGGAGGCCGAATCGCCAAAGAGGGGGAAAGGTTCCCTCCCCGAGGCATCCACCACGACTGTTGATAGCAGCCCGGAGTGGGATCCCAGGGCCCAGCCCCTGGTAAAGTCGTGAGTATACGAAACCCGCACACACCTACGTGCCCGGGGTCATTAGGATGTAGTAGTTTAACTGTCGCCATACTTTGTGCAGCCCGGCGAGGTCCCACGCTAGAGAGTCCTCATCGGAGGATTTGCTGAGCTCAGATGCCTTGGAGAGCGAGACGCCTCCAGAGGCCCCTTCCCCGAAGCCTCGGCGCGACACCGAGGTGTCGTATCAGTGGGACCCGGACCAGGGAGGGCATATCTCTAGGGCCGGATACATGGGTGCAGCGGCATGCGTGTCGACGGCGGGGGAAATCTTAGGTTCGGACCGCAGCCGGACACTGTCCTGGAGACCTTTAAAGCTCCAGGACCGGGCAAGCAGCCACCCTTGACGGAGGGAGGCTTGCCCACACCGCCAGCAACCTCTGTCCAAGCAGAGTTGCCGGGCGGCCTATCGACAGCGCTAAGGAGCGCGTCCATCGTCGATGAACATCGTGCCCTCATGGGTGCGGTGATTGAAAATATTCAGTCCGCTGAGAGCGGACTGAATGAATCCTGCCTTAGCCTTATAAAAGGCTTTGAGGTATGTTTTTTAGAAACCTTTGGGAGATTGTCAAAGTATGAGTAGTAGCCCCTGATGCACTGTCCGGCGAAAGAGAGAGAAAGCCGGACAGGGGATCAAATTTTCCGCTTTGCAGGAGACTCAGTTAATGATGTGTATCCCTTTGTTTGAAAATAGGCGTCTGTAGTGACGACCGCCGCTCATAATGCAGAGGTGTCCAGACTAAAGCAGAGTCTGGAACGGGCCGAAGAGGAACTTGGCCACGTGAAGAAGCAGTTGGAGGACAAGCAAGGTATGTCAAAACTTTTTGCTAAGTTGAGCACGAATTCGAAGCACAAGGCCAGGGTCATTTAAGCTGAGCAAGAGCTCTAGGAGGCCGTGAAGAAAAACGAGACCTTGGAGCAGAGTCTAGCAGTGAAAGAATCTGAACTCACCCAAGCTCTCCAAGCCGCAGATGATGCTCGGGAAGAATCCCGAGGTGCTCTGAAGGACATTCAGGAGGCACGGAAGGTTGCGGCTGGTAAGGCCTTTTGTACTCAGGGCCATTTTTACGTAGTAATGGGAGGAACTCTAAGTGACAACCTGAATTCTTGTTTTTCCAAGGGCGTTTGCGGACCTGCCACGCAGCATATCAGATGCTGCCCAATTCTACCGGACTGAGGAGAAGAAGTCTGCGAGGAAGCATTTCTGGTTGTAGTATTTGGCGCCGAATTATCCGGTGCCTTTTATCGATCAACTAAAGCAGCTGGTCGAATTGCACCAGGCGGCCGAACTAGCCATGAAGGACTTGGTTGTTTGGCTATGGCCCGCGAAGCCAATTCCAAGCAGTTACTTCGGACTCGTGAAGCGGATTGGTGGTGCTTGTCCTCGGCTCGATGTCATTAAGCGGTCGGTTTGCATAGAGGGTGCGCACATGGCGTTCACCCGTGCGAAGGTGCACTAGGGGAAGCTTGATGCTGAGAAGCTGATGACTGAGGGACCACCGGAGGGTAAGGAGCATCGCAAGTCTGAGTTATACTATGAAGGTGTCCTGAAAGGAGCCCGCCTTGTGGCGGATCAGTGTACCAAAGACACTATATTTCCCTGAAGGCAGTTATGTCGTCCTTTGTAATGCGGGATAATGGCACTGTTATTATTTATTGCCTATTATATGAATATTTTTTCTTCCTGTGCGGCTGTTTTAGTACATATAAATCCTAAGAGTTGGCCAGTCGTCGGCTTCTGCCCCCACGTAAAAAAATACGAGGGTGTTCGGGACATACCTGAACACTCTTTATCCGATTTTTGGGTCCTTAAAGGAGGTGTTTATTACCGTGAACTAGGCAATTAGACTATAGGGCTTTATCACTCTCACTTAGCCATAGGTATTCGAGTATGGTGGGCGCAGCCCCTGGTGTTTGGAAGACCGTACTAGGGGCTCTATCGGCGCCTGATCGGAAGACCGATCCGTCGCACGTTGCATTTATAATGGCATTATGCGGAATAAATCTTTAAAGATTTTACAACCTCTCGAACAGCTGACCAGCTCTCGCTGTATCATGACAGTCAGATTTCGGCTTTCTCTATTGAGGTGCTCGTCCGGAAGAACTGGGACACAATCGCAGTAGTTCTCCCAGCGCTACCTTAGCCGATAGAGCGGAACGTAAGGTACCAAAACATGGGAGCCGGGCAAACCCAACTAATGACCCAAGACATGATTCGGAGCTGATGCATATAGTGCTATAAGTTCGGGGTGCCGAGCGACCGAGAAGGTGGCTGGACTTTGTTGCCATATTATGAGTATTATGAAGCCCCTGGCATGGTGAGGCATAACATGATGTGCGGGTGTTGTTTATGGAAAAAAGGGCATCAATGAGGACTGACGGCCGGTAAGTGTTATTTAAGTCTATGCATTGTAGTAGAGTGACATGTCTATGCATATGAGTACGGTTTATGATTATGAAAATAGTTGTTTTGGCGGAACCTGTCATGGCCGGACTAGAGGAGGCTGTGTGTGGATCCGAAGTGTAGCCAGACTGTCTCCTTTGGGGGGGGACTTACTTATGTGTTCCCGCCTTGTGCATCCGAGCTGATTCCACGTCGCCAGTCCTGTTCTGCGCCAAAGTCAGTCTGTAAAGACAAATGCTTAAAGGCAGCTGCTTGTCATGTTGTGCTTGAACCGCGGGTGCCTGATCGGAGCCTGTCTGAACTAGGCTATCATGCCATAAAGTAACTCGGACTCATCAGTTGGTGTCTGGGTAGTTGGCTTCCGAATCAAAATTTGATAAATGGGCACGACTCGCTATTCCAGCAGCGGTATGATTTCCACTCTAAGGGTGGGGTTCGGCCTTGCCCATAATTGTGACTATGTCACATGGGACTGGCCTAATGTTGTACGCCATTGAATCTAGCCAACGTGGTTCGTCCCGATAGTATCTGGTAGTTACTGTATAAGGGGACAATGCCGAAGACTTAATCTTCGGCATGGTATTTGTTTGGTGATCCGAAGACAACCACTAGTGTGGTGGGCCTCTAGAACTTGGCCTTTGCACCTGACATCTTTTAGAAGATGTTATTGATAGTTTTATGCCCGTGGGGGCTCGTGTGAGATGGAGCCCACAAACTATTGGGTCGATAGTGAGTGCAATTAAATTGCTATGGATGATGTTGTCCGGATGGTCGATGTGACTGGAGATGACCGGCCGTATTTTTGTACTGTGGAGGATCTTCCTTTGACCTCGCCATGTTTGATCGGTCTTTCGTTGTTTTAAACCTCTTTCCGGTGCGTGACCAGCCGTTTTGTTTTGAGGATCCGACAGTCTCTATTGGTATGCTTGGCCGCCCTTCTAGGGGTACCATGAATTTCACATGGTTGATCAAGTATGCTGCTCGGGCTGGATGGGCTTGAGCTGTTCTTTTTCCGGTGACCGGACTGGGGGCTGCTGAATTCGGTATCAACTTCCTTGACTTGATGCTTATGATGATTGCGTCGAGGTTTGTGGATGCTGCCTCATGTTTCCTGCGTATTGTCCAGGACCGTGGTATATTGGCATCGAGGTGTGGGCTTTAGTGTCTCCTTCTTAGGTTGAGGTAGCGAATTGTGCCGTGTGTACCCTTTGGCGGGGCGGTCGAGTCTGTATTCCTCGGTGGCCAGGACCTTAGTCCATCTGTCTGTGAGCAAATCTTGGTCAGTTTTGAGCTGTTGTTGCTTCTTTTGCAGGCTTTTCACCGTGGCCATAAGCCGTCGCTTAAAGCAAACTTGTTCTGCGGGATCCTCAGGCACGCCGAATTCATCATCGTCGAGGCTCACCTCGTCTTTGGAGGGGGGCATGTAGTTGTCCCTCTCCAAGTATCCGTCCGTCGCATGTTCGGCCTGCTCGAAGGCAGGCTGATCGGGATTGTATTCATCTTCGGCACCATCTGGATTGTTTTTGACTGTTGTGCCGGTGTTGTTGTGGCGGGGCTTGGGGCGGCGCTGATGACGTTCCATTGAGGGGTGA
>NC_041391.1:405371913-405406390 GCF_002162155.2 Triticum dicoccoides | reverse complement strand
TATATATCATATGAGGATGTGGCTGTCCAGTGCCCCGTAGGCAGTAGTTCATGCTCTTCTCCTGTGTCGTCGTCCACACCGTCAATGTCTTCAGAGTCGAAGTCAAGCATGTCGGTCAAATCATCGATCGTGGCAATGAAGTGGGTGGTGGGTGGGCAACGAATTCCTTTGTTGCCCGCTTCCCACTCGAGCCGGACATAGTTCGGCCAAGAGTCTCCTGACAAAGAGAGGGACTTTAACGAGTTCAGCATGTCACCAAAGGGCGAGTGCTGGAAGATATCCGCAGTGGTGAACTCCATTACTGGACCCCAACCAGATTCGGCGGGCTCAGGGGTGCAGACTAGAACCTCCAGCCGGATACGAGTCCGCAGGTCTGGTGTCACAGGCTTTGGCTCTACCACTGAAGGGTGTGCGGCCTCCAGGGCTGGGTCCATCCACCCTTCCTCGGGCGATGCAATCTGCCCTGGATTTAGGTCCGGGGCTCCTGTAGGGGCGATATCCCGAGCATTGTCCGACAACAGGTCTAAACCGTGCTCATCGTGACTGTCCGGCGCTCCTAGCGCAGGCCCGAATCCATTGAAGATCAAGTCTCCATGGATATCGGCCGTGTAGTTCAAGTTTCCGAACCTGACCTGATGGCCAGGGGCATAGCTATCGATTTGCTCTAGATGGCCAAGCGAATTGGCCCGCGGTGCGAAGCCGCCGAACACAATTATCTGTCTAGGGAGAAAAGACTCACCCTAGACCATGTTGTTGTTGATGATTGAAGGGGCCATCAAGCCTTTCAGCGATGACACAGAGGAACTCTCAATGAAAGCATCAATGTCGGTGTCAAAACCGGCGGATCTCGGGTAGGGGGTCCCGATTTGTGCGTCTAAGGCTAATGGTAACAGGAGGCAAGGGACACAATGTTTTACCCAAGTTCGGGCCCTCTTGATGGAGGTAAAACCCTACTTCCTGCTTGATTGATATTGAGGATATGAGTATTACAAGAGTTCATCTACCATGAGATCATAGAAGCTAAACCCTAGAAGCTAGCCTGTGATTATGATTGTCTTGACCGTCCCTATACGGACCAAACCCTCCAGTTTATATAGACACCGGAGGGGGCTAGGGTTTACACAGAGTCGGTTACAAAGAAGGAAATGTACTATCCGGATCGCCAAGCTTGTCTTCCACGCAAAGGAGAGTCCGATCCAGACACGGGATGAAGTCTTGAGTCTTGTATCTTCGTGGTCCAATAGTCCGGCCAAAGTATATAGTCCGGCTGTCCGGATACCCCCTAATCTAGGACTCCCTCAGTCCAACCATGTCAAGCCCCCAGACCGCAAAGCGCCAACTAATGGGGATTGTTCTTAATGCGGTGGGAGGCATGTGGCTTTGATTGGCGAAAAGATGACAGCCCAGGCAAGTTGGACAAGGGCTTGAGCATCTGCTCGAGCCGTGGGCCAAAAAAACCTTATCCAGAACGCCTTGCTTACAAGGACTCGAGCTGCGGCATGATGCCCACCAAGGCCAACTTGTATTTTTGCCAAGAGTTGTCTTCCCTCTTCTTCAGAGATACACCTTTGAAGGACACCGGTAGTACTTATTTTATACAGTTCACCCTCATGTATTTTAAAGGCTTTAGAGCACCGAACTATGCACCGAGCCTCGTTTTGATCATCGGGGAGCTCTTGCCTATTAAGGTAGGCCAGGAAAGGTTCGGTCTAGGGAGCGATAACCGCCATGATCTCATGCGCAGAGGGTGTTATCTCGATATCCGGACTGCCGATGGTGTCTGCATTGTGTTCGGCGGCTGGGGTGTGATTAGGTCCGTATTGCCTTCCCCACTCTCACCCTGCCACACAACAGATGGCTTAAAGAGCCTTTCCACAAAGGTTTTGGGTGGCATAGGGTAGCTCTTAGCACCCATACGAGCAAGGATGTCGGCTGCCTGATTACTCTCTCGAGCGACGTGATGAAATTCCAGTCCTTCAAACCGGGCTGATATTTTTAATATGGCGTTTCGATATGCCGCCATTTTTGGGTCCTTTGCATCGAACTCTCCGTTGACATGGGAAATTGCAAGGTTAGAGTCACCGCGCACCTCCAGGCGTTGTATACCCATGGAGATAACCATACGAAGACCATGTAGCAGCTCCTTGTATTCGGCTGCATTGTTGGAATCCGGATACATAATTTGTAGTACATAGCAGACTATGTCCCCAGTGGAGGATGTTAGGATGACGCCAGCCCCTAGTTCGGCTAGCATTTTAGAGTCGTCAAAGTAAATAATCCAAGTGGAGTATGAGTTATACTCTTTAGTGAGTTCGGCTTCCGTCCATTCAGCGACAAAATCGGCCAATACATGGGATTTAATAGCCCGACGTGGCTTGTATACGATTTCGAATGGTAAAAGCTCGATGGCCATTTGGCTATGTGGCCAGTGGCATCCCTGTTATTGATAATGTCATTGAGTGGTACTTCAGATGCCACTATGATCGAACACTCTTGAAAGTAGTGTCTCAGTTTACGGGATGCCATGAAGATGGTGTAGGCTATCTTCTGATAGTGGGGGTATCAGGATTTGCAATGCATAAGGGCCTCCGATACATAATATATTGGTTTTTGGGTGGGGAATTTATGTCCCTCTTCTCCTTGTTCGATGACGAGCACAGCACTAACCACTTCGTTAGTCGCTGAAATATATAAGGCTCTTCAACACCTGGTGCAGCTAGGATCGGGTTGCTTGCGAGAAGGGTTTTAATCTCTTCCAGTATGGTTGAGGCAGCATCTGTCCATTTGAAGTTGTCTGTGCGTCGTAATAGCTTGTAGAGTGGTAGCGCCTTTTCTCCCAATTTGGAGATGAAAGCAGCTTAAGGCCGCGATGCAACCCGCTAGCTTCTGGACTTGATTTAGGTCTGTTGGTATGGCCAATTGTGACAATGCTCGGATCTTGGCTGGGTTTGCTTCAATTCCTCTATGGGAAACAATGAACCAAAGGAGCTTTCCGGTGGGAACTCCAAAGACACATTTTTCTAGATTAAGCCGTATGTCGTATGTTTGGAGGTTGTC
This sequence comes from Triticum dicoccoides, assembly GCF_002162155.2. Classification (NCBI taxonomy): domain Eukaryota; kingdom Viridiplantae; phylum Streptophyta; class Magnoliopsida; order Poales; family Poaceae; genus Triticum; species Triticum dicoccoides. The sequence continues at coordinate 405,403,333 of NC_041391.1, read as the reverse complement.
GAATGTGAGGCAAAGATCGTCCACTAGTGTCTCGACGTGCTTTGTCTTGATGACCACGTTGTACACATATGCTTCAACCGTTTTTCCTATTTGCTTTTCCAGGAAAGTTTGAATCTTGGTAGGTAGCCCCAGCGTTTTTGAGTCTGAAGGGCATAGTTTTGAAGCAGAAGGGACCGTAAGGAGTGATGAACGCAGTTGCTGCCTAGTCCGATTCTTTCATCTTAATCTGATGGTATCCGGAATAAGCTTCGAGGAAACACAAAGATCTGTGCCCTGCAGTTGCGTCAATAATTTGGTCAATGCGAGGCAATGGGAAGGGATCTTTAGGGAAAGCCTTATTGAGGTCCTTGAAATCGACACACAGGCGCCAGGATTTGTCCTTCTTTGGTACTGTTGGGGATATAACTACTGGGTATGAACCGCCCAGGAGGGGCCGGGTTATACCACTGGTGTCTTATCAATGAACATGGCGGGACATAGCAAGCCCATTGACGGCCCAAGACCCATAGGCGACTTAAGGCCCAAGAGGATGAACCACCATAGGTATGACTTGTATTGTAAGGCAAGTTTAGTTAGTCACCGAGCCGGACACGTTGTGTATGAGTCATCCAGGACTCTGTAAGCCACCGAGTATCAACCTGTGTATATAAAGGGATGACCCGACGGCGAATTAGAGGCAAGAAAAGAAGAGATCGAGAACTAGGTCAAGCGTATTCGCTCCCTGGTAATTGAAGCACAAGCAATACCACCCTACATTGGATTAGGCCTTTACCTCCACTGCGAGGGGCTGAACCAGTATAAATTTTCTGCGTCCCTTGTCCCATTTAACCCCTTTAGGCTAACCTAGTTGCTATGGCTCCATGACTAAGTCCTTCCGCTAGGACATCTGCTATGACAATTCCACGACAGTTGGCGCTCATTGTGGGGCCAGCGCACGGTGGTTTCGAGTTCTTGAAGGGCAGCCTCGCAGGGCTCAAGGGGTACGTTGTGGGCCTGATGACCAAGAGACGTCGCAGCAAGCTCTACATCGACGACGAGGGCTGGGGCCCGGAGGCCGGCTCAATCGAGTACGTGTACCGAGTCCCCTTTGGCGGAATCCACGTCTTCATTGGCAAGATTGGTGAGTCGGAAGCTGAGCCAGACATCTGCACCGACATCGTCGAGTCGGCTCAGCGCATGCGACCCGCCAAGGATAAAGCTGCCCCAAAGCATGTCTTTGTTGGTTTCGTTCATGGAGCAGAGCTAGAAGGAGGATCTGAAGCTGGTGGTGAGACGATTGTCTACTCAGGCGACGAGTCCTCTACCGGTGAGACTAACTCCATCTATCAGGTTTAGGATGGCGGACTTGGGGGCTATTCCAATGGTGACAGTATTCCAGACCCCCTACGAGCCGCCACACCGGGTCACGATCTTCATGGCCGGTACACAGCCAGGGCAGGATTCTATAACTGCAGCAGCAATGATCTCCGGGTCAGCAACGGCGATGGCTGCCAGGATAGGAGGCCCTGTGCGCCTGCCGGCTCAAGTCTTGTCCGGTCTGTTGGATGCTTTGACAATGTTGTTAACGGGGGAGGTTAACCTGGTGAATCAAACTTAGCATAACATGGAGGTTGAAAAATTGCGTGATGAGATAGCACAAGCCAAGGAGGAGTTAAACACGAAGAACACCCGGATGGCAACGGAGCGAGCCTCCATAGAGAGGGAGGCAGAACGGCTTCAGGCAGAGAGCTTCTGCTTAAGCCTGGACCGGGACGCATCAAACACTGTCTTCAATGGAAGGCATGTGAGAAGGCTACCCCCGACTTACGACGCGAGGAACCTTTTCAACATGCCTGGTGCAGGAACCAGTAACCCGCCTGGTGTGGATCGGGCCGTTGAGGCGCCGACGGCTAGAGAACCGTTTCAGCCACAAGTTGCAGACCCCTCACATTTGAACTTTACCCCTCCTTAGCACATTCCAACACCTCCGGGGCATTTTTCTCACCCCTTGGATAACATGATGGATGCGGCTACTCGATTTCCGGCTCTCCCAGCTCAGGATGAGTTGCCAGCGGCAATGGAAATATGGCAAGCTGGAGTACTTCTTCAGACGGCTGTGGCCCAACAAGAGGCTTATTCATACAGTCGTGATCGTATCCACTCAACACCACGTCCAAGCAGGTGTTATAGCAGACATATTGATGAACCGGCTGTGTAAAGCAGTGAACGGCACCGCAATCAGCCTCGTAGACCTAACCCACCGCGTGCTAGTAATGATGCTCAGGCTTTGGTAGACCAGGGTAGAGCGCGGAGTGAGGCACAGCTGGCGGCTCAGTTGGCGACTCAATAACAATCTCTGGTTTAACCTTCAGCATCCATGGAGGCAGGAGTCACCTCTAGAACCTTGGGTGTGCCATGTTTAGTGTCGTCTCTACGCAATGAGCACCTTTTCTGCCTAAGGATTTCAAGGGCCCCCGTAAGGTGCCGAATACACGGCGGATCATCCCCCATAGGTTTGGATTGTGAGTTATGAGATGACTATCGAGATGCTGGATGTCGGTGATGTTGCATGTGCTAAGTATTTCACCATGATGTTGGATGGGCCGGCTCGTACTTGGTTGAAAAGCCTGCCCGCTAACTCTATTGGATCATGGACAGAGTTGAAGAGGTGTTTTATTCAAAATTTTAAAGACACCTGCAAGCAGCCTATATTGATTCTAGATTTAGATTCTTGCATTCAAGGTGAAGGCGAATCAACAACCCATTGGGTGCGCTGGATCTTAGCTATCATACACTCCTCGGATAGTATCAATGCCGGTTCAGCAGTCCTGATGTTGGAGAAAAATTGTTGTTCCATCCCCCTTAAGCAGAAGCTGGAGCGTCTTAAACGCCACTTCAACGACATGGGGGAGCTAATGGCGGCTCTCGTCAAATATGCCAACTTTGATAGTACCAAGGACCCTGAGTCTGATGATGAGAAGCCGGGTAAGGAAAAGAAGGGTGGCAACATGAAAGGACAACAACATAATCCGGCAGGTCAAGGTGGCAATGGTAAGCACAAGGCTGATGGTAATTTAGACTTTGTGGCTAACACCAATACGCAGAATAATAATTAGCGTCACAAGGGAAACCCGGCTTGGTTCGGAGAACCAAGATTTAACCTTGAGGCAATGATGAATCAGCCTTGCCCAAAGCATGGTACGCGCGAGAAGCCGGCTACTCATCTGTGGAAGGATTGCTTCATCATGAAGGAATATAGGAATTCCATTTTTTCTAGAATAGTCATGGCCCAAATGGCGGTTCCAGATCCGGCTCTCACGGACCTGGCTTTGGTGGTGGCGGTTCAAACTCTGGCTTCCAGGGCCAAGGCAATCAAGGTGGTTTTAATCAATAGTCTGGTCAAGGGAATCAGCAGCAGCAGTCTGGTTATCAAAGTAATCCAAAGCAGCTTAATGGTGGTCAGTATTATGTGTTCACCACAAGTATGTGCAAGCAAGATCAGAAAATCCATAAGCGGGCGGTGAACCCTGTTGAGCCGATGGTGCCTCATTATTTAAGGTGGTCTGAGTAGCCTATTGTATGGAGTCGAGAGGATCACCCGCCCTGTGCTGACAATCCGGATCAGTTGGCATTGGTGGTTGCTCCACAGGAAGGAGGATATAAGCTCACGAAAGTGCTCATGGATGGAGGCAGTAGTATCAATATCCTTTACTATGAGACCTTTTGTCGTATGAATTTGACTGACAAGGATCTTAAGCCGTCTTCTACTGTTTTTCATGGGGTGGTGCCTGGTAAGTCGGTGTATCCAATGGGAAAGATAAAACTGGAGGTGGCTTTTGGAGATGACAATGATTCCAGAGCTGAGAAGTTAACCTTTGAGGTGGTGAAAATCAAGAGCCCGTACTATGCTTTGTTTGGGCAGACGGTTTACGCCAAGTTTATGGCACGGCCATGTTATGTTTATTTGCAGCTTAAGATGCCGGGTCATAAGGGCACCATCACGATGCATGGCAATAGAAGAGTCACTCTGGATTGTGAAGAGGGTGATGCTGCTTATGCTGAGTCAGCTTGTGCCACTAAGGAGTTGAAGTTTTATAAATACAATGTTGACCCAGCAGATATGACGCCTTTGAAGAAGCCAACCATAGAGAACGAGCCCTTAATGAAGTTTAAGTCGGCAGATGATACTAAGATGGTTGATTTTGTTCCTGGCGATTCATCAAAGCATTTCAGCATTAGTGCTAATATGGATCCGAAATAGGAAAGCGCGCTCATCGAGTTCATCCGTGAGAACTGGGACATCTTTGCATGGAAGCCTTCTGACATACCAGGTGTACCGAGGGAACTCGCTGAGCACACTCTTAATGTGGATCCCATGTTTAAGCCGGTCAAGCAGTTTCTTCATTGGTTTAATGAGGCAAGGCGCAAAGGCAATTGGTGAAGAGGTGGCCCGGCTCTTGGCGGCAGGGTTCATCATTGAAGTTTTTCATCCTGAGTGGTTGGCTAACCCGGTGCTAGTACTTAAGAAAAATGGCACTTGGCGTATGTGTGTGGATTATGCAGACCTTAACAAGGCCTCTCCGGCTGATCCTTTTGCTCTCCCGCGTATTGATCAGATTATTGATGCTACGGCGGGTTGTGAGCATTTGAGTTTTTTGGATGCTTACTCTGGTTATCATCAGATCAAAATGGCAGTTAAGGACCAGGAGAAGACAGCTTTGATCACTCCCTTTGGAGCCTTCTGCTATGTGTCTATGCCTTTTGGGCTAAAGAGTGCCCAGGCGACTTACCAACGGTGTGTTCAGAATTACCTCCATGGCCAGATTGGGCGCAATGTTCATCGTTATGTGGATGATATTGTTGTGAAATCCAGGAAGAAGGGGACATTGATTGAGGATTTGAAAGAGACCTTTCACAATCTCCGCGTCTACATGATGATGCTGAACCCAGCCAAGTGTGTTTTTGGCGTGCCAGCAGGCAAGTTATTGGGTTTCTTGGTGTCGGAGCCTTTGTATCACATGATGAAAAGGAAAGATGACTTTGTCTTGAGCGATGCTGCTAATGAGGCGTCTGATGCACTTAAGAAGCAACTGGCTGTCAGTGGGAAACAACGCCTATGGGATCACAAGAATCCCTACTACAGTTGCGGGGCGCGGGGTTGTGAGAAGAGCGGGATTAGTAATTGGCACAAGGATCGTTTACCCAGGTTCGGGCCGCGAGGATGCGTAAAACCCTAGTCCTGCTTGGTGGATGTATTGAGTGTTCTTGAGCTCTTGAACTAGCTACGGGTGTTGCGTGGTTCGAAAGAGCCGAATCCTTTTCCCGTACGCCATGGGCCTCCTTTTATAGGTGAAAGGGGCTACCAAAGTGACACACAGGAGGTGGAAAGCTTACAGTGATGCGAGCTTATTGCTCGTTATTACAGGATAAGACACATTAAAGGCGTGGCTTAGGTGTCCCTTCACTTTATCGGGGACGAGGGCGAGTCCCGTCCCGTCCGTCGCCGCTCTTCCTTGCTTCGACACGCTCCCCGGCCAGCGATGCATGTGGTGCCATGTAGGCAGGCAAGCAGCTGAGGTGGCGCGGGGGTGGAGCCTCACCAAAGATCTGCATGCCGCCACGCGGGTGCGTGCTGAGTTGGCCTGGGAGCCGCATGTTGCCATGCAGGTGCCTTTCCAACTGGTCGGGCTGGCAGCTGCATGTGAACGGCGGCGGGGATTCGGTGGGTGCGGGCCTTGGCGGTGGCCCTGCTGTCGCCTCTGGCAAGGGTCTCGTCGGGTGGCCCGGCAAGGGTCTTGCCATGGCGCGCTGGCGTCCCCGGCAAGGATCTTGCCAGGGGTCTTGTGGGTTTCTTTGGCGAGAACCTTGGTGAGGATTGCTGCCTCTCAATCCCCATCTGATCTTGAGTATTCTTTGTCTTCACAAAGATCTGCATGCCACCATGGAGGTGCCTCCCGAACCCTGGCCCAACGTGGGTGTTGGCGTTGGAGACCGTGGGCTCGAGGGTGGCTCGCTCCGCTGGTGTGGGCGAGCTGCCCTGGCAAGGGGCTTGCCGGGGCTGCTGAGGCTGCCCCGGCAAGGGTCTTGCCAGGGAAACCTGCTACGTCCATCCGATCTCTGTGGCCTTGGTCCTTGGCGTTGTCTCGTTTGTCTTGAGCCTCCGACTTCCTTCCTTTGCCCTGCTACGTGCGGCCATGGCGCGTGGCTCCGACTGCCCGTGCACAAGTAAAGGGGTCAAAAGGAGAGCCCCTACTCTTGTACACCGACAGGAGCCCCCGGGCTTGGGCCACACATATGCGCAATACGTTGTTGGGCCAGGCCCAGAACGGTGTGCGGGGAGGCAGGGCGGATTTTACCGTGGTAACTATTTCGTCCGCGGGGCTTCCCCATGACCTGCGTTGAACGTGCGTCGTGGTGGAGCGTGCGTGACGTGGGAGGCATGTGTGGGACGGTTCCCGCACGCATGCGTTGTATCGCAGTTAATGGGAAAGGACGCGGCCCGTGCCTTCCCCGTAAAAAGGAATAACCGCGGGCGCGCTGCTCACTTTACCCCCCTCCTTGCGCCTTCTCCAATCTCAGAACCGCCGCCCCCTTTCTTCCTCCTTCTCGAGTCCCCCTGTTTCCGTCCACGTTGCTGCGCTTCCGCCATCCTCTGCTCTCTTGCCTCTTGCAACCACCATGGCGCCCAAGTCCACCAAAAGCAAAGGAGTGGCTAAAGACGTCGGGGCGGCGGAGCAGCCGGAGAGCGAGCTGGTGGCGCGACGGGCGCAGTTCGCCTACTTTCCCTCGACGGTCGAGGTGCCCGAGCTCCGGGAGTTCTTCAAAGATCTGTGGGGTGTGAAGACGGGAGGAGAGAAGACGGGGCATCCAGCCACGCACGTCGTTCCTACTAGCGCCAGGGCCGCCCCAAATCGGCACCCCTTCTTCGTCGACTACTTCTCCTGCTTCTAATTTCTTCAAGGACATCATGCACACCTATGGCTTCCTCCTTCTGGATTTCATCCCGAATGCCATGGCGTGCATGGCTCTCTTCGCACACCTCTGCGAGGGCTTCGCCGGGGTGCACCCCAACACTGTGCTCTTCTGCCATTACTTCTCCCCTCGGATCAAAAAAGGGGGCGCCATCTCTGCTTGTGTCGCCTAGATCCCGAGGGCCAAGGGGGTGTACCCGAACGGCGCCACGAAGGAGAGGTGGGAAGAATGGCATCGGCGGTGGTACTGGATTGAGGAGAAGGACCCACCAGAATTCTACGAGGTTCGCCAGGAGCCGCCGGTCCGTGGAAGCGATTGGGGCGACGTCGATGCTGACGATGCGAAGCTCACGATCGCCACCACCAGGATTCTTCGGCTCACCCAGGACGGGCTCACCCTCGAAATGATCGGGGCGGACTTCATCCATCGCCGAATTGCTCCTTTGCACGACAAGGGGAGGCCGACCTGGCTTTTCGTGAACTCCGCTGACATCATGAGGCTCCGCCTCGGCCTCGACCACAACCTGACGGTACTGAGGCACGCCCATCTCTGCCAACGGATCTTCCAGCTCGAGCTTAGTGACGAAGGCGAGGTTGAGCGGTCCGGCAAGGTCGCAAGGGCTGCCGCGAAGGCCGGCAAGATTGCCAAGGAGCCCGTTTTCGAGTTGCCGGCGGGAGTGGTCCCACTGAGCAACAACTCCCGCCGGTCCGAGATCATCGCCATGATGTCGCTCTTCAACGTGCATGGCCTTGACCCAAGCCGGGTCAAGCCGAACGAGCTCAAAGTGCAAGAATTCTTTGACGCCCTGCATGAGGGGTACGTCACCGCTGAGTCGCGACTGATCCAGGTCACCTCTCTGGCAGAGCTGAACAACATCGCCGCCAGGGTGGTGGAGGCGAGGCTTGCCGAGGAGGAGGCAAAGCTTGTCGAGGAGGCCGGCAGTGCCGGCAGCGTGGAGGACAAGGCCACGGCGGAAGCGGAGGAAGAAGAGTTCGCTCGAGGGGTGGCAGCCGCTGGGGAGGCCAGCAGCACTGGCATCGGGGCTCCCGTCATCGAGGACGTGGTCGAGAGGTCATTAGAAGAGGAGGGCGAGGGGGAGAAGACCGCGACCTCCGACCCTCCAATTGCCGGGAGAGGGCGAGTCCTGCAGCGGGCCACCTCCGGTGAGTCGGTCCACCCTGATCGGGCTGCGCAGCTGTAGCAGGCTCAGGAGGCACCTGTGCGCCAGACGAGGGCGGTGGCGACGAAGAAGGCGGCGAAGGCCATGGCATCGAAGAAGAAGGCATCCGCTTCTTCTTCGTCGTCTAAGCGCATGCGGACGCCATCGCCTCCCCCTTCGCCGGCAAACATTGGCGCGGGGATCGCGTTTGACTTCGGGCCCCTCAGCTCGGAGAGAAAAAGGAAAACAGCAGAGGAGGAGGAGGAGGAGGAAGAGTAAGCTCTGCTTTCTCCCTGCTCTTTTTTTTCCTTGTTCCTCCAATGGTGCCGCCCATTCTGAATTATGTCTATCTTGCAAGGACGTGGAGACGTGTAGAGTCATGTTGTGATGCCATGTTGTATTTGCACATATCAAGCATATTGTGTGTATGTTATTGAAATGCTTGGTATGTGTGGGATCTGACTATCTAGTTGTTTATCCTTAGTAGCCTCTCTTACCGGGAAATGTCTCCTAGTGCTTCCATTGAGCCATGGTAGCTTGCTACTGCTCCGGAACAATTAGGCCGGCCGGCATGTGTCCTTCTTCATTCCTGTGTCTATCCCTTCGGGGAAATGTCACGCGATGAATACCGGAGTCCTGTTAGCCCGCTACAGCCCGGTTCACCGGAGTCCTGCTAGCCCAGTGCTACAGCCTAGATTCACTCGCTGATGACCGACACGTTCGATGTTGGGTCATGGATGCCTGTCCTTGTAAGTTTGTGCCACTTTGGGTTTACGACTAGCCATGTCAGTCTGGGCTCCTTATAATATGGATGCTAGCGACACTATCATATACGTGTGCCAAAAGGCGCAAACGGTCCTGGGCAAAGGTAAGGCGACACCCGTGGGGATATCGTGCGTGAGGCCGCAAAGTGATATGAGGTGTTACATGCTAGATCGATGTGGCATTGAGTCTGGGTCCTGACAAGACGCTGGCCCTGAGGGCGAAGAGGGTCAGGAGTTCGACGAGCGGCCAGCTCCTGGCAGGCACCTCCAGCACGCCACTGGTGGTGTTGAGCAGACGAACAGCAGCCGCCAGCCCAGCCCCCATCGTGAGTCCATCGCCCATCCTTCGTCAACGTGCGCCATCCACGATGTTTTGGTACTGACCATGTTGTGGATGTAGGAAGGGAGCAACATCAAGGGGAGCCACAGAGGGCTTCTCCCAACGTGCCGCCCCCGTCGACCACGCCGCCCCGAGGGGCGTCCCCGGCAAGGGCACCAAGCGCCGAGGCCATGCACACGGAGGAGGAGGAGGAGAACACCGGTGCAGGTGGCTTCGCCTCGACGCCAAATCTTGGCGGAGAAGGGACTTCCGCCTCTCGGCCCGGCACGGGTAAGCCACTCGCTCTCCATTTCCGCTTGCGTTTTTTTTTCTTCTTTTTTTACTGTCTTTTGATCTTCGCTCCGCCTCGCCCCCTTCTTGGCATTTCAGACTCCTCCTCGATGGACCCAGAGGACGTCGACACCGTCATCAAGGACGTCGCCGAGGATGCCGCGGCGCAGGCCGAGAAGATTGCTGCCGAGGAGAGCGCGAGGGCGCTGCTGAGGAGGCCGCCAAGGAGCCCACCGAGGAACCCAGCAAGGGGCCTACCGGGGAAGCCGGCAAGGCCGCTGCCGAGGAGGTGGTGGTCGACGTCCTGCCCTCCTCCTCCTCTGCCTCCGGCTCTGGCAGGTACCTCAGGGTGAGAGATGACCTCTTCGTCCACCTCCTAGGCGCGTCGAGCACCAGGGCTCCCCTTGAGGGAGAGGTGTTCGACGAGGAGGTCCTTGCCGCTGCCGGGCTCGAGATTGTCGATGAGCCGGGTGTTATTGGGGACGGCTCCCAGGAGGAGCGGCTGCTCCAGGCCATGGGTGCCAGCTTCCGGAAGCTCCAGGCGCTCCACCGCGCTCGTTTGACAAAGCCAAGTCCAGGACGGTAGCGGTGGAGAAGGCGGAGACGGACTTCGAGGGGCGCGTCGCCGAGGCGCGGGACTGGTTCCGCCAGGCTCAAGACTAGCTAAAGGCCGTTCAGGGCGAGCTGGCCAAGCATGACATGGAGCTCACCATGAAGTTGGCCGATGTCGAGAACGCCCAGGAGACGGCGAAGAACTTGGCCGCCGAAGCCAAAGCCGTCCGGACCCAGCGCGAGGCCGCACTGAACTCCCAGGAGGAGGATCTTGCCGCGTGCGAGGAGAAGCTTGCCGCTATGCTCCACGACAAGGATGAAGAGGTGGACAAGCTCGTCGTGCAGCAGACCCAAGACCTAGAGCAGAGGCATCAGGAGGCACTCGATGCCCAGGCTCTGGTTCACGCTAGCAAGGTGAAGGAGCTGGAGGAGCAAGCTTTGAAGTTGTCCAAGGAGAAGGACACGCTTAACGGCGCCCTGGCGGAGGCGCAGAGCGCGGTCGTCAGCAAGGCCGAAGAACTCTCCGAAGCTAACAACTCCATCAGAGACCTCAAGCTGAAGCTGGGGGATCTCGAGAAGGTGATGTCGGAGGCCAAAGCCCGAGAGGCGATCCTGGCCAAGGACCTGGAGACCGAGAGGCAGCTGCAGATGAACGAGACCGCCAACCTCAATGACCACATGGCGGGCGAGAAACATTGGCTCGAACGCCTTGCTGCCGTCACGAACTCGGCCGCCATGCAACTGGGCACCATGGGGATGCAGGACATGAGGTACGCCCCGGAGACGAGCCTGAGCCCCAATGTCAACCTGACCCTGTATTTTGAAAGGGTCGTCGGCGCCCTGGAGCGGCTTCACTCCAACCGGGCGGCCTCCCTGGCCGAGGAGTTCCGGATGCTCTGCCGGGGTGTCATGACCAAGGTGCTTGCCAAGATAGCGTACTGGCATCCAGACCTCGACTTCAAAGCTGCGCTGAAGAGCTTGCTGGAGGATGCTGACATCGCAGCGCTCAATGAGCGTATCAAGCCCATCCTTAGCCGCATCGACAAAATCAAGAGGATTGAGGGCCAGCGCCAGGACTAGGCACCCCGTTCCTTATCGCCGTTGCAGGTTCATAACCAAGACAATTGCTATCTTTAGTTAGAACCGCAACGGCAATTTATGTAATATAACTCTGCAGTACCATTGACATTATGCATGTTATTTTCCTGTTCGATTTTCCTTTGTATGTCCACCCCACATTAGCTGGGTAGGCTTGCCGGCGCGTAAACCCAGGGCGACGTCTTGAGGACGGATCCCCATTAGCCTGCCGGGTGCACTTGCTACCGGGCAGACCACCTTACCGCCCTCAACGCGGCCACTCGATCTGTCGAGCTTGACTCGAGTCAGAGCCCAGAGCATTGCTGATACCGGAAGGCTACCCTGCCACTCTCGACGCGGACGCTTAGACTGTTGAGTGGACTCGAAACAGAACAAGGGTGTTGCCAATCGCGGGAGGGCCCCTCTGCATACATGTTTTCCATACATAGGCTGAATCTTCGAGGACGATAACCTTATATTAAGGAGAAGAGTTTAAAGGTTGGCATGACTTAGCTTTTTCGTCGCCGCCCTGGCACCCTCCATGGTCGCAGGCGGCGCCACTCTCTTGGCCGCCTTCTCCGCGGGAGCTGTGGCAATGAAGAACTGCTAGGCCAACTACTAGACCAGATCCTCACATCTCTGCCCCCTAACTGGTGCGCCAGATATGTCAGTGGGAAACGACACCTATGGGATCACAAGAATCCCTACTACGATTGCGGGGCGCGGTGTTGTGAGAAGAGCAAGATTAGTAATTGGCACAAGGATCGTTTACTCAGGTTCGGGCCACGAGGATGCGTAAAACCCTAGTCCTGCTTGGTGGATGTATTGAGTGTTCTTGAGCTCTTGAACTAGCTACGGGTGCTGTGTGGTTCGAAAGAGCCGAATCCTTTTCCCATACGCCATGGGCCTCCTTTTATAGGTGAAAGGGGCTGCCACAGAGGCACACAGGAGGTGGAAAGCCTATAGTGCTGCAAGCTTATCGCTCATTATTACAGGACAAGACGCATTAAATGCATGGCTTAGGTGTCCCTTCACTTTATCGAGGACTGGGGCGAGGCCTATCCCGTCCGTCGCCGCTCTTCCTCGCTTCGACACGCACCCTGGCCAGCAATGCATGCAGTGCCATGTAGGCAGGCAAGCTGAGGTGGCGCGGTGGTGGAGCCTCCACGAAGATCTGCATGCCTTCACAAGGGTGCGTGCTGAGTTGGCCTGGGAGCCGCATGTTGCCACGCAGGTGCCTTTCCAACTAGTCGGGCTGGCGGCTGCATGTGAACGGCGGCGGGGATTTGGTGGGTACAGGCCTAGCGGTGGCCCTGCTATCGCCTCTGGCAAGGGTCTCGTCGGGTGGCCCGGCAAGGGTCTTGCCGTGGCACGCTGGCGTCCCCGGCAAGGATCTTGCCTGGGGTCTTGTGGGTTTCTTTGGCGAGAACCTTGGTGAGGATTGCTGCCTCTCAATCCCCATCTGATCTTGAGTATTCTTTGTCTTCACAAAGATCTGCATGCCACCATGGAGGTGCGTCCCGAGCCCTGGCCCAACGTGGGTGTTGGCATTGGAGACCGTGGGCTCAAGGGTGGCTCGCTCCGCTGGTGTGGGCGAGCTGCCCCGACAAGGGGCTTGCCGGGGCTGCTGAGGCTGCCCCGGCAAGGGTCTTTCCGAGGAAACCTGCTTCGTCCATCCGATCTCTGTAGCCTTGGTCCTTGGTGTTGTCTCATTTGTCTCGAGCCTCCGGCTTCCTTCCATCTTCCCTCCTTTGCCCTGCTACGTGCGGCCATGGCGCGTGGCTCCGACTACCCATGCCCAAGTAAAGGGGTCAAAAGGAGAGCCCCTACTTTTGTACACCAACACTGGCTGAGCCGCCGGTTCTTGCAGCTCCTATTGAGAAGGAGCCCTTGCTGTTATAGGTGGCTGCAAACAACAGGGTTGTTAGTGTGGCAGTTGTGGTTGAAAGGAAGGAGTCAGGCAAGGAGTGTCCGGTTCAAAGGCTGGTTTATTATGTCAGTGAGATGCTCATTGAGTCTAAGCAGAGATACCCACATTGGCAGAAGCTGGTTTATGGCATGTTCATGGCTAGTAACAAGTTGAGACAATATTTCCTTGGTGATCCCATCACTTTGATTAGCTCTGCTCGTTTGGGGGATATTATTCAGAACAGAGAAGCCGCATGTTGGGTAGCTAAGTGGGCCATTGAGCTTGGACCCCATGGTTTGAAGTATGTGCCTCGGACGGCTATAAAATCTCAAGCACTTGTGACTTCATCAATGATTGGACAGAGCTACAATTGCCTGAGGATAAGCTGGACAATACATATTGGAATATTCAGTTTGATGGATCCAGGCAGTTGGAAGGCTCGGGGGCTGGAGTTATATTGACTTCCCCATGAGGTGATAAATTTTGTTATGTTTTAAGGTTGATGTTCCGTTGTACTAACAATGCAACTGAGTATGACGCCTCACTCCATGGTCTTTGGATGGCTAAAGAGATGAATCTAAGCTGGGTAAGATGTTTTGGCGACTCAGATTTGGTGGCTCAGCAAGTGTCAGGGACTTTGGGATTCAAAGGATCCACTCATGGTGGGTTATCGTCGGGAGGTTGATACTAATGTTGGTTACTTCAAGGGTTATAAAGTGGAGCTTGTTGATCGCAGGAAAAATGAGGCTGCTGATCCGTTAAGCCAGCTGGGGTCTCAGCATAAGCCGGTCCCCCCTAATGTTTGCCTTGATATTTTGCATAACCCATTAGTAAAGTTGCCTACGGAGGCACAATTGGTGGCGGCTCTTCATCTTATCCCCGATTGGACTGTTCCATATTTGGCTTATTTGACCCGGGGCGAGTTACCTAAGGATGAAACTCTGGCCAGGCAAATAACCCGGATGTCTAAGTCAATGACTATTGTCAATGGTGAGCTTCCCAGATGCAGTGTTACAGGGGTGTTTCAATGATGCATTTTTCCTGAGGAGGGCCGTGAAATTTGAAGGGAAATCCATGAAGGAGATTGCAGTCATCATGCCGACTCTAAGTCCCTTATTGGTAAGGCCTTTCGTCATGGGTTTTATTGGCTGACGGCTCATGCTGATGCATAGGACTTGGTCAGTAAATGTGATGGTAGAAATGTTCAAGACAAGCTCATGTGCCGGCTCAAGAATTACGGATGATTCCAATTACTTGGCCGTTTGCAGTCTGGGGGCTGGATATGGTTGGGCCTTATAAAAGGTCCAAGGATAAAAAGACCCACCTCTTGGTGGCGGTTGACAAGTTTACAAAGTGGTTTGTGGCTGAGTCGGTCAGGAAATGTGATGCATCCACGAAGGTTCAATTCATCAAAAAGGTGATCTTTCATTTTGGATATCCTCATAGTATCATCACTGATAATGGTACTAATCTATCTAAGGTAGCAATGAAAGAATTCTGTCAATAAGAGCATATCCGGCTTGATGTGACGTCGGTAGCTCACCCCCAGTCTAATGGCTAAGCTGAACAAGCTAATCAAGAAATCTTGAGAGGTATCAAGCCCCGGCTTATGGTTCGTTGGCAGAGGACACCAGGTTGTTGGGTGGAGTAGTTTCCCTCAGTGCTTTGGAGTATCAATACCACCCCCAACAGATCTACGGGTTACATGCCTTTCTTCATGGTTTACGGAGCTGAGGCGATTCTTCCTAGTGACATACGCAATGATTCGCCTTGTGTGACGGCTTATGTTGAAGCTGATAACGAGAAAGCACGTCAGGGTGCTACTGACCTGTTAGATGAGGAGCGTCACCTTGTGGCGGCTTGTTTGGCAATTTACCAGCAAGATCTGCGTCATTATCACAGCCGCCGGGTTAAAACCAGGACCTTTCAAGAAGGCAATTTGGTGCTCCGGCTCATCCAGGATCAGACCGACATGCACAAGCTATCCCCACCATGGGAAGGGTCCTTTATGGTCAGCAAACATTTGAACAACGGGTCATACTACCTTATCAATGTTCGAGACCACAAGTACTCACGCACGTCGGAGTAGGAGACCCACCAGCCGTGGAATATTGCTGATCTTCGGCCTTATTACACCCGAGCCACCAGCTCTTGTGATGTACATATTTTGTCAATGTATATATTGTAATGAATATAATAAAGCCAGCATCCCTGATAATTCAGGGTCTCTGTCGTTTCATTTCTCAGAATATGAGTCTTTATTGCCACTTCATACGATCACTTGGGGGCTTCCTGTTCATTGAGCATAGCTTTGACTACCCTCTTGATCCGGCTTGTATGCCATGATTAAAACATACTTGGGGGCTTCCTACTCATTGAGCATAGCTATGAATACCTTATTGATCTATCTTATATGCCTGGAATAAAATATTACTTGGGGGCTTTTTGTTCATGAACAGAGCTTTGATGACCCTTGTAATAGGCTTGGACACCGGGTGTATTCACCCAAAAATCAGGGTTATCCTGCTTTTGTAAGTCTGCCACTCCGCCCAGGTAATCCTGGAATGACTCGTTGTACTCTTGATAGTCAATCTTATAAAGACCATGAATTTTTCAAAGTTAAAACGGCGATTGGTCATGTGAGGCCTAGCTTATAGGTTTGAATCAAGGTTTAACTCAGTGGTTGTGCGGCCCTTGACAGCACTTGACTTTGAGGCTTGGCGGCCTATGAAAGCCTTGTTTTCAGATTTATATTTGATTTGAACATTTTTTGAGGTCGTCTCTTGTGACATGTCAATACATGGTTGAAATACCGATGAGGGCCATGTTGCCTTATGGTTCATGTATGACTTTATCCAGAGTGTTGTTAACCCGGCCTGGTTGTGGACTTTAAGTCGCCAGGGTATAATGATAATAAGCTTAGAGCACTCTACTCAAAATTGGGATGTTACCCCTTGCTGCATGCGCCGTTGTAAGCCGGCGGTTTGAATAAATTGAATAGGGCGTTGTGTTTCTGTCTTTGGGTTGTTACCCTTACTACATGACGTATGATAAGTCGGCAGTATGAGCAAATATCATAGGTGTGATATTTATTTTGTTAAGAGTATATGAGGTTTTGACAAACCGACCATGAATGTGGACTATTTAGTTATCAGTGGTTTTTATATGGGGTACTGTGACCCGCCCTGGGGTAAACCGCCAGGGCACTTGTGACTGTTTATGTGCAGGGAAAAATGACAAATCTGACCTGCATAATTGATAAAACTATAAAGCATAAGTGGCAGATCTTCAAATGACGGATCAATAGTGTTATGCAAACAAAACGTGCATGATGGCACGGCATATTAGTATTTAACTAGCCTATTACATGGCTTTGTGATCCCAAATGAATGTGTTTTTTAAATAGTGCCTGATGATGCAAGTTAAGAACCGTCCAGAGGATCAATTCTCCTGGTCTTGGCGGCTTGAAGCTTCCGGGTCATCCCCCGCCGGTTCTTCTTCTCCCTCCACCGTCTAGAAGTCAGGTGATGACCAATTGATGCCAGTCAAGGCTTGAAATTCAGCTTCATCATCGATAAGCTCAGACGGATCGAATTCCGGGGCAAAAGTGTGCTTACGAATTGGAGGGATAAGGTCTGCAATCTTGTAAGCCGGTGTGGGCATTTTCTGGTTCTCTGCGGTGTAAGCCGACTAATAATTGGACAGATCTGTTTCTTCAACAAGCATGCTCGCTAAATGACGCATCTCCTTCACACATGCAGCAAAATCTTTCTTGTCAAAGGGAGACCCGTCCTCTTTTAAACTGGGGCAGCCAATGGCTAGCTTGGCCGGGTCTAACACTGACTGCCATGCCTTCCCCGGCTTAAAGCCGTAATGGCACCGGCTCTAGCATCCGACCGTTTGTTTTCTTCAATTCTGGCAGGCAAGACAGAAAGTTGGCTTAAGACATTGCTGAGAAGAGATGGTGCTTGTTTGCTTGGGGAGATGGTGGCTATTGTGTTGAGCTTCGGTGTATAGTTGTTCTACTAATGTGTAAAACGCCTTGAGCTTTGTCAGCATTTCCTTCCCAAGATTGCTACTTCTGGGACCAGCATGGCATATTATGATTAAGTCACCTGGCAGTTTATAACATGGAGAGCGGAAAGTCATTATGATATAAAAAGATGTTACCAAAAATAGCAAAGGTCATCTAATTGATATGATGCTTCAAGCCAGTAAGTTCGGTGGTGACCTCCTCCAATGAGGCCTTAGCTTTTTCAGCCCTTTGGATCAGGGAAGCCTTCTCTTCAGCCCAGGTAGCCTTCTCACTATTAAACTCAGTTTTGAGTTTTTCATTTTCATCCAAGCTAAACTTGAACTTGGAGTTAGCCTTTCGGGTTTTAGCTTCTTGTTCTTCAAGCCGGCTTTTCAAATCAGTCAGCTGAGATTGAAATTGACTGGATGCTTCCTAAAAGGAAAGGTCAAAACAAATATGCACAGTTATGAAACAGTATATATTGATAAGTCCCAAGCCCTTTGCAAGCAATAGCACTTGGCACTTGGGGGCTAATGGGTGCAGAAAGTTTCTTTGTGAAGTAGTATTTATTGATAAGTCCCAAGCCCTTTGCAAGCAATAACACTTGGCACTTGGGGGCTAATGGATGCAAAGCTTATTTTATGGTGCAATGGCAGATGACCCCGATTCATCATTTATCAAAGTTTACCGGTTTGCAAGGGTGACTAGATGAGATTTTTATCAAGTGATAGTTCTCGGTTTATTCAGATAGATTCAACCAGCCCTTGGGGACTACAGCTGCAAGGTTGATAACAATTAACTGATGACCCGGCTCAACTTAATAGTTTAAGCCGGCCCTTGGGGGCAACAGGTTTTGATTTAGATGCATAGCTAAAAGGCTATCTAGCAAGTCTACGGTATATTTTATTCTATCATATCCAGTAGACTTGGGGGCTAAAGGAATATATCTCATATGAGAGCAAGAATTAATACCTCATGTTGCTGATGCATGTGCTTGACCAAGTCAATCTCCAGATCACAGTTGCTGTGTATTTGATTAAGATAGCTAGAGAGGATTTCACTAATGCTCAGCTGAGAATAATTGGCCATGTCAAATTTGACCTTACGCCTCTCGATCATTTCTTCCTTGGCAGAATGTTTTGCTAGAGCAATAGGATTCCCCGGTTCTTGAAAACCAGTGCTAGTGATCTCAACTCCCTCAGTGTTTGGTTCTGAAGGCTTAGTTGGGTTTGGTGGTTCAGCAACCAAGGGATTAACAACTATATGATCAGCAGAGATACCAAGATTTTTTGGTGGCGGGTCATTAGCAGTTTCCTCCGGCTGTTGCATGGATGCCTCGGATATTGGTGCTTGTTTTTCCAGTTCATGAACCTTGGGTTCTTCTGTGGGCTTGTTCATTTTGTCCTTTTTGCTAGTCTTTGCTTTCCCACTGCAAGAGGATTCAAAAAGTCAGTATGAGTTTACAGATGTTGAAAAACACAGATTAAGTTGGTACCCAGGGGCAGTCTTGAAAGTCGGAAGCAGAGTCTAAGATGAATCGACAGACGAAGAGTGAGAGGTCCCCTGGTAATTTGAGTCAGGAGTATGAAGTACTTGATGGATAAAACCTGTTTTAGAATAAATAGAGTTGGAATTTTTAAGTACCTCATTCCGGCGTTTGCGTGCGGCTGGCGTGTTAGGTAAACTGGAGGAAAGTTCTCTGCCTCCACTGGTCCGGGTTCTGCGTTGGTTCTCATGCTGTTGTTGCTTCCAATAAAGTTGGGATCCAAGTGAGCTAAAGGGTGACAAAACCTTACTTTCCGGGTCACGAATCGAATTTTCTGTCTTGGCAAGGGCTCTGAGACATAGGAAATAATGGTCACCTCATCATCACCCGCCTGGCTAGTCTCCGCGTCATCCTAATAGCAATCAATGTCAATAAGATGGACTCAAGATCTATCTCCGACTCATCATCTTCATCCACATTAAAGGCATCAGAAGTAGTGGATTTCTTTTTGTTCTTCATGGCTTTGGTTTTAGCCCTAGCCTTCTTGGTGGCTTTTTCATCATATCTCTTATCCCAAAAAGCGGATCCAGCCTGAGAAAGATTACAATAAAAATTGGGGATTTCCAGGTTCTATGAACAATGAAGTAAAGTATATAAACCGGACAGACTTACATCCGATGCTGGGTTAAGTTTGTAGAAGGGATTCAAACCCACTTTGATGCAGCTCTCCATGATTTATTGAGAAGAGTCTTGGTCATTTCATTGATAGCTTTATCAGACAAACGCGTGAACTATAATGCAGTGGATCTTTGGTGTCGCCAGTATATGTACACATTAAATCGGACCGGCAGCTTAAAGGTATGATCCTCCAAGCTACCCAGCACCGAACCAGATCAATCCCGGTCAATCCATTGCCCAATAATGCCCTAACCTTTGAGAAGGTAGGTGCAAGTTTGGCCTGTTTAGCAGTGGTAAGCCGGTCGGGAAGAGGGTGCTTCGGGTTGAGCCGTTGGTCATGAAAGCCTGGTAAAGGATTTTCGTTAGCAGGAGAAGTATCTTTGCAGTAGAAGCAGGTTTGATTCCAATCCTTGGGATGGCTTGGAAGCTGAGCATAAGGGAAAATTGCATCTTTGCGTTGCTGAATGGAGATCCCTCCAAGTTACTGGCTGGGCCCGTCGGTGGATTCATTCTGGCAGTTCAGGTAAAAGTACTCTTTGAAGAGGTCAACACTGGGTTCTTCTTGAAGGTATACTTCACAGAAGACTTGGAAATTGCAAATGTTGGAAATGGAATTGGGCCCGATGTCTTGAGGATGAAGTCGTAGAAAATGCAGAACATCACGGAAGAATTTTGATCCAGGAGGTGAGAAGCACCGGTTCATATGATCAGTGAAAATGATAACTTCATCGTCCTGTGGCTGATGTCTGACTTCGTCCGATTTTGGAACACACCAGTGAATGATGTCTTTGGCCAATAAGAAACCAATCTTGACATACTCTTGGAGTATTGCCTCGGTAATGATGGACAGGACCCAGTCGCATGATGTGACAGTCTTAGTCATGATTGGGTGAATGGCCTACACAAGGCGATTCAAGATGTTATTAAACCGGCAGATATCTGGCGAGTTACAAGTTATTGTTTAAACTGATGTGCAAGGCTAAAAGCTATAAAGATCTAGTTCAGAGTGTGCGGATTATTAAACCGTAGATTGAATTATGAGGATGAATAAGCCAGCCTGGTTAAACCAGAAGGATATTACCGGATTATTGACTTAGGTGGATGATGGTGGCTTAAATGGGGCCTAATGATATATGATGGGTGACGGTTTATGTCATAAGCCGCCATGGCAGTTTGGTGCTTTGAATCTATCAAGTGAAAATTTTGCTAAGTGGTGGACAAACAGATTTCACAAGCTAAAGCTATAATTTCGGATATGTGGCAATTCAGAAAAGACAGTGAAATTAAAGCATAAGGTGGCGGCAGTGGAAAGCTTTGATGCTCAGATGTGATCTTTAGAGAGATGCTATTCTAATAATGAAAATTATGGTAAAGCTACTTCCACACAATATTTACGGACTATCCAGATTAAAAGCTATCAGAGATGAACAAAACAATGAAGAATGGCAAGAACACCGATGAACGTCCCGAACCCTAATATAGATCTAAGATAAAAGGGGGAGGTGCACTTACAAGTGATGAGGAGCAGCGGTGGCGCGCCAGGGTGCTCTGGTCCAATCAGGTCGATGCAGCAGCCTGGGTTGATGCAGTGGTTGGAGGTCGCGGTGACGGAACTCAAGCACGGGTGCGGCTGTGCGAAGGAGGAAGACGAAGGAGGAAGCGAGGGGGAAATGATAAAGACTCATGTCCCTATTTATAAGGGGGTAAATACAAGGCATGCACGAGAATCGAGGAGGCCGAAATCATCATGAGGCTAAATCGATGCCTCGGTTTTCGGGATGCTTATTAAGATAAGGATTAGTTAAAATGTTCTGGGCCTCGTGCGGAGTTAATGCGAAATGATGTCATGGCGGTTTAAGAAGATTTTGAGAGCTGACGTCATGGTGGGTTACAACAAGTGATGCTGATTTTTACAAGTCAGGTATTGAAGATTGATATGCACAATTTCAAATCAACCTGGGGCCTAATGTTGGGGATATAACTACTGGGTATGAACCGCCCAGGAGGGGCCGGGTTATACCACTGGCGTCTTATCAATGAAGATGGTGGGTCATAGCAAGCTCATTGACGTCCCCAAGACCTAGAGGTATCTTAAGGCCCAAGAGGATGAACCACCATAGGTATGACTTGTATTGTAAGGCAAGTTTAGTTAGCCACTGAGCCGGACAGGTTGTGTATGAGCCAGCCGGGACTCTGTAAGCCGTTGGGTATCAACCTGTGTATATAAAGGGACAACCCAGCGGCGAGTGAGGCAAGAAAAGAAGAGATCGAGAACTAGGTAAAGCATATTCGCTCCCTGGTAATTGAAGCACAAGCAATAAGACCCTACACTGGATTAGGCCTTTACCTCCACCGCGAGGGGCCGAACCAGTATAAATTATCTGTGTCCCTTGTCTCGTTTAACCCCTTTAAGCTAACCTAGTTGCGATGTCTCCACGAATAAGTCCTTCCGCTATGACATCTACCGTGACAATTGCACGACAGCTACCATACCCAAGGCTAACCAATCCGGATGTTTAATTTCCCTAATAAACCCAGTCTCTAACAGTTTGGCCAGCTCTTCTCCCATGGCTTGATGCTTGGGTTCGGAGAATCGCTGTAGTGTCTGCTTCACGGGTTTGAATCCCTTGATTATATTAAGACTGTGTGGCCAGTCTTCGTGGGATGCCGGGCATGTCTGAAGGGTGCCAGGCAAAGATATCCCAATTCTCTCGCAGGAATGTGCATAGGGCGGCGTCCACTACCGGATCCAGCTGTGCTCCGGTAGATGTTGTTTTATTGGGGTCCGTCGGGTCACTTGGAATTTCACTATTTCCTTGGCTGGCTTGAAAGAGGTGGATTTGGGTCTCGTATCGAGGATCACATCGTCCCTATCCACCATGGACCGTAAGGTGGTTAATTCCTCCGCTGCTAGGGCTTCGGATAGTGCCTCGAGGGCCAAGGATGCAGTTTTGTTTCGGCAGGAAGGGCTTTGTCCGGGTCGCTCGAGATTGTGATAATTCCATTAGGACCGGGCATTTTGAGTTTCGTATACCCATAATGGGGTATAGCTTGAAAGCATGACAAAGCGTTCCGGCCGAGGATGGCGTGATACCCACTATTGAAGGGGACCACATGAAAGAGCAATTCTTCAGATCTATAGTTCTCACGCGTGTCAAACACCACATCTAGTTTAATTTTTCCTGAGCAGTGTGCCTCTCGACTGGGGATAATACCTCGAAAGGTAGTATTGCTTTGCTTGATGCGTGATCTATCCATCTGCATTTTGTTGAGTGTGTCCTCATAGATGAGGTTAAGTCCACTGCTGCCGTCCATGAGCACTTCAGTAAGCCGAAAACCATCAACGATGGGATTTAGTACTAAGGTGGCGGGTGCTCGGACTAACCGAGCCTTTGGTTCGTCTTCGGCCGTAAAGGTTATTGCCGTGTCGTTCCATGGGCTCAGTGCGGTAACTTGATGGACTTCGGCGACATTGCAGAGCGCTTGTTTGCACCGATTGTTTGAAGAAAAGGTCTCGAAGACTGTTAGGACGTTAAAGTTGTCCTTCTCCAATGAGTATCACTTTGGAGTTGTGGTGAGGATGGCCTCTCCACTTTATACTCTTGTCGGGGTACCCAGCATGCTCGGAGGCTATGGGATGGGACTGTGTGCAGAGTGGTGTGAATCGGGCAGGGCTTGTCCAGCAGTTCGTCAAGAACGGACATGTGTCCCGTGAAGGGTTTGTTCTTCCTGTCCGTAGACTAGTGGTCAGATGACCCACCAGGATGTATTCATTTGGCTCGGGCCGCACACTGCGTCAAGGCAGCGGGCTCCAGTTGAGTTTTCTGGGCCTCCCATGTGCTTTCCATTGCATAGTACTTTTGTACTAATTGCGATAATTCTGTGAAACTCTGTATGTGGCGACCGTCGAGGTCATTCAACATTCCTTCGACTGTGCAGGTACGATGGAAAACCAAAACTACGTCGTCATCCGGGCAGTCTTTGATCTGCTTTTTAACAAGCAGGAATCTGGCCCAAAAGTGGTGGACTATTTCCTGAGGCTGCTGCCGCACATACATCAGGTCGTATATATATGGAGGACCTGAGTTGCTTGGAGAATATAGATTGTGGTGGGTGGGTGGATTAAATTTTGGATCCCCTCCCACATCTGTGTTTGGGGCCAGAATGGTTTCTGAAGTGACCGGTTCGGGTCCGGTTATGCGGAAAGGCTCCGGCAATCCTACACTTGAACCAGAGTCTAGAGGGCGTAAGGTCCCATCCGAAGGGGAAGTGTCGGAGTAAATGACCACGGGTAGCCTAGCCAGCTCCCCTTGGCTCTTCAAAAAAATAATAGGCCGATCAAGCCTTCAAGCACCCAAGACACGGGGCCGCCTTCCTCCGGCTGGCTGCCCCACAAGCCGACTACCGGAAGGCGGCCCGACCCCAGAATCCTCATAGAGACAACCGCGGGAGGGCCGACTCCAAGAAGCCGGCCACGACGTGACCGACTCCAAGAAGGCGGCCCCTGACAGGCGGCCAAGATTGTGCCCTCAAAGTTTGCACCCATGTAATGGAGATGGGACGGTGCGTGGCAACAGTGAAACCTGCCGCCCCCGAATCCCGAAATACGCATGGCTACAATACGCCATACAGGAGAGCCACGACCCGTCCGGCGTGGCACTGTTGCCATGCTGACCATGACATCCCCCACGACGGGCTGTCAGTACGGCCCGCAGGTGGCGGGCCCCTTCGGTCAGAGAGACATCCAAAGGTGGCCATGCTTCCCCTAGTCGGCCAGGGGCGTAGCCGGCTCTCCCCACCCGGCTCGCTCCCTCCCTCAAAGAATGTGCACCATTAAGGAGACAAGACGAGGTAAGGCTAAGTGAGCACCCGCAAGGTGGCGGCACTGTAGCCATGCTTACCTCGACAAAGCCCTCGTCATCAAGGGTGAGGCAACGGTAATCAGTCCCCGACAAGACCCCCAAGCGGTGGGACCTACCTGTCTACCAGGAGGCCGGCAGCTCGTGGGACCCACTAGTCGGCGGGCCCCAGAAGTCGGCGGAGAAGCCGGCGAACGTAGACACTGACGGCTGGGCCCGCGCCCAGCCGGATTACCATTGTACCCCCAGGGGGTAGGCCTATATAACCCCCCAGGGCACCCATGCAAAGGGTTGGACATTGATAGTTTTAGACACAACTTTGAGAGGAGAAGAGAGCTAGCCTTGCCCCTTCTTCTTCTTCTCGCCAAACAGCTCAAGGAGCCTCTTGTAGCTACTTATTGATCTAGTGATCATGCGGAGACCCCGCAGAGCAGGACTAGGGGTGTTATCTCCGCGGAGAGCCCCGAACCTGGATAAGATTCGCCGGCGTGCATGTCTTCGCCTCATCCCGTTTCCAGGCACCGGCGATGTCTTATTGGCTCCCACAATGATAAGCCATCCGTTGGCATATGTCGCACCTACCACCCGACAATTGGCGCCCACTATGGGGCCAGGTGCACCGTCGTCCGGAGACTTGTTCTGGACGGGAACCATTTTTCTCCCCCGCGAGCGTAGCCAGCCCGGCATGCCCGATGGCGCTTGCCCCGACGCGCTGCAAGGTGTCGACGACACCTGCGCGGCAAGCTGCCTCGCCTATCTTCTTGGCGAGGCTCGCATCTCCGATGATCCCGAGTCCGACGCGGGCACCGGCTGCCTCAAGATCCGCCTCGTCAGGCTCCTCGACCAACTCCATGTCTCCAGCGAGCCTGCTGTGGATTTGGAGTCGGCTGGCTCCACCGAACCGATGCTTGTCGACTCCGACACAGCATCGCTCGACGCTTTCCCCACCAACGTGGTGGTCTTCGATGATCCTCTCCCTCGAGCCGACAGTGATGGCAGCACCGTCGCCGAG
Organism: Triticum dicoccoides; assembly: GCF_002162155.2. Taxonomy (NCBI): domain Eukaryota; kingdom Viridiplantae; phylum Streptophyta; class Magnoliopsida; order Poales; family Poaceae; genus Triticum; species Triticum dicoccoides. The sequence goes on along the minus strand of NC_041391.1, from coordinate 405,378,261 downwards.
GTGCTGGTCATCAGCCACGTAGTCGCCTCCGGCGAGAACACCCACGACGCCTTGCAAGCGGCGCTGCACGATTTGTCCACCCCCATCCCGGCCGACGCCGACGCCGAGGCGCTGGAGGCACGCCGCCTTGCCCTCATTGCGGAGGGCCAGAAGCTAGCCACTATTAGACGCCTCACTGAGGCTCACCAGCGCGAAGTCGACCGCGCCGCCTTCGGCACGCTGCCTCCCGATGGGCCGAGCCGGGCCGGCCTCGTCCAGAAACGGGGCGCGGCCATCGCCGACATGCTGGGGGCAGAACGCCCAGTCTACGCCAGCCTCTCGAGAACCTACGCGCCGCCTAGTCGGTCGTAGACGAGCTGAATGGAGTGGGGGCCGATGAGCACCCCTACATGACCAGACGCATCCAGCAGCTGATCGACGCGGCCGTAAAGCGTCACGAAGCCGGCATCCGCGCCTAAAGCCCTCCCCCACACCAAGAACACGGCGTGACTTCACGAACGCCGACTGCGGGCGGAGCCCGCACAAGGCAAGACAAGGAGCCGGCTGCGAGTCGAAGTCGGACTCGAGTCACCATCGAGCGCCACGCAGAATGCCGCCCTCGAGCTGTGGAGCGACGGGGCGACCCGCCTCCTCCTGCGCCTCGTGGGGAGAGATACCCCACCCCACCGCCTATCACGCATCCGACTCTTAGTGGCCGACTAGGTCGCCGCGAAGGAGTCGGCGAAACTGATGCCCGCCATCAGATCAACCGCCTAGCGCGATCCCTGGCGCTAGAAGAGGAAGATGATGTCGGCCCGCCTTGCTTCGGCCCCCGCATCCGCGACGAGCCCTTCCCCAAAGGATTCTCGCTCCCAAGAGACACACCCAAGTACAACGGTTCCGTGAAGCCGGAAGATTGGTTGATCGACTACTCCACCGCAGTTCGCATAGCAAATGGCAATAGGCGTGTTGCCGTGAAATATGTCCCCCTAATGCTCCAAGGCACGGCATGCACCTGGCTCAACAGCCTCAAGCCTTACAGCATCAACAGCTAGCTAGACTTCATGGAAGCCTTCATCCGGAACTTCACCAGCACCTACAAACGGGCTCCCAAGCCCCGACAACTCTCCTTGTGTGTACAAGGGCCCAACGAGTCAACCCACGACTATCTCACGCGTTGGGCCGAGCTCCGCAACTCCTGCGAAGGGGTGCACGAGGTTCAAGCCATAGAGTACTTCACGGCCGGGTGCCGAGAAGGCACCCTCCTCAAGCACCGACTCCTCTACGACGAGCCGACTACCCTCGACGAGCTGCTAGTCATCGCAAAGTACACCACGGCCGACTCCTCAATGAAGACCGAGCTCCGAGTAGACGCCTCCGGGAAGGTGCTTGCGCCGGCTCCCAAGACGCCGACTGGAGACTCCAACTGACGCCCGTACCAGAATGACAACAAACGCAAGGCTCTTATGCCGGCTTCCACCAGTCGGCAAGTGGCCACAATCGAAGACGAACAACCCGAAGGGCGGCCCGCGCCCAAGAAGCAGAAGGGCGGCAGGCCGGCTTGGCAGTCGGCTTTCTCCTACGAGAAAGCCCTTGATGCCCCCTGCAAGTTCCACAGCGGCGCGAAGGCCTCCAACCACACTACTCGGAAATGCCATTGGCTCACACGAATCTCCAAGGGCGAAGGGATGGTGCCGCCTCCGCCTGCTGGTCAGCCGCCTCCGGCTCCCCAACAGCCGGCCACTCGGCCAACAGTTGGAGCTATTCAGGACGAGTTCCCTGATGAGCATGCCGCCTATGTCGTCTTTACAAGCCAACCTGAAGACCGGCGAAGCCGGTGCCGACAACACCAAGAAGTCAACGCGGCCGCCTCCAACAACCCCGAGTTCATGCACTGGTCGGAGAAGCCTATCAGTTGGAGCTGGGCCGATCACCCAGAGGTGATGCCATCCCCCGGCTCTTATGCATTGGTTTTGGATGCCACCCTCGCGACAGACAGGCGAGCTGCCCGATTCTCCCGCGTATTGATAGATGGCGGGAGCAGCATCAACATACTGTACCGTGACACCATGGAGAAGCTGAACATCAATACGAAGCAGCTCATGCCTAGTCGGACCGTGTTCCACGGAATCGTACCCGGCCTGTCCTGCGCACCAATCGGCAAGATCAGGATAGATGTTCTCTTTGGGGACAAAGATCATTTCCGCCGAGAAGCAATATGGTTTGAAGTAGTGGATCTGGAGAGCCCGTACCACACACTACTTGGCCGACCTGCTCTGGCCAAGTTCATGGTAGTGCCCCACTACGCCTACCTCAAGATGAAGATGCTGAGTTCCAAGGGCATCATCACCATAGCCGGAGACTACAAGAAGTCCTCCGAGTGTGCAGCGGCTAGCAGCCGGCTGGCAGAGTCCCTCGTGATCGCTGAAGAGAAGAAGATGCTGGACCGAGCCGTGGCCATGGTCGGCAAGCAGCCGGCCTTGTCCCCCGACCCCAAGGAATATGAGGCTGAGTGTTCTTTCTAGCCGGCCAAAGAAACAAAGAAGATACCTCTGGACCCAGAGCACCCGGAGAGGTACGCTCTCGTGGGAACCGGCCTTGACAGCAAATAGGAAAGTGAGCTCGTCGATTTCCTCCGTGAGAATCGGGACATCTTCGCATGGTCTCCCAAAGACATGCCGGGTGTTCTGACGGATTTCGCCGAGCACAAGCTACACGTCCGATCTGACGCCAAGACGGTCAAGCAGCCCTTGCGCCGCCTGTCAGAAGAGAAGAGAAGAGTAGTCGGAGAAGAAATAGCCCGGCTTCTGGCAGCCGGCTTCATTATGGAGGTGTTCTTCCCTGAGTGGCTTGCCAACCCGGTCCTGGTGTTGAAGAAGAACAAACAGTGGCGCATGTGCATCGACTACACAAGCCTCAACAAAGCCTGCCCCAAAGATCCTTTTGCCCTACCAAGGATTGATTAAGTGATAGACTCCACAGCCGGATGTGAGCTGTTGAGTTTTTTGGATGCCTACTCGGGCTACCACTAGATAAAGTAGGATCCGGCTGATCGACTTAAGACCGCCTTCATCACACCATTCGGAGCTTTCTGTTACCTGACCATGACATTCGGCTTGAGAAATGCTGGTGCCACTTTTCAGCGTTCCATGCAGAAATGCCTCCTCAAGCAACTCGGCAGAAATGCCCACATCTATGTAGATGATATTGTGGTGAAGACGGAGAAGCGCGGCACCTTGCTGGAAGACCTCAAGGAGACATTTGAAAGCCTGCGCCGATTTCGGATCAAGCTCAATCCCGAGAAATGCGTGTTCGGAGTACCAGCCAGCCAGCTCCTAGGCTTCTTGGTCTCCGAACGCGGCATCGAATGCAACCCGGTGAAGATCAAGGCCATAGAGAGGATGGAAATTCCTACGAAGTTGAGAGATGTCCAAAAATTTACCGGATGCTTGGCCTCCCTCAACCGCTTCATCAGCCAGCTCGGAGAGAAGGCTCTCCCCCTATACCGACTCATGAAGAAATCCACTCACTTCGAGTGGAATGACCAAGCAGACCAAGCTTTCCATGAGTTAAAGAAAATGTTGTCCATGCCGCCTGTCTTGGTGGCACCGACTGAGAAAGAGCCCATGCTCCTTTACATTGCCGCCACTAGCTGGGTGGTCAGCACCATTATCGTGGTTCAGCGCCCAGAAGAAGGTCGAGCTCAGTTAGTCCAGAGGCCGGTGTACTATCTGAGTGAAGTGTTGTCCACCTCGAAGCAGAACTACCCATACTATCAGAAGATGTGCTATGGTGTGTACTTCGCAACCAAGAAGCTCAAGCCCTATTTTCAAGAACACCCCATCACGGTCGTATGTACTGCCCCGCTGGCCGAGATCATAGGCAGTCGGGATGCATCCGGCCGGGTGGCAAAACGGGCCATTGTGCTGGCTCCCTACATGATCTTCTACCAACCCCGCACCGCCATCAAGTCCCAGGCATTGGCCGACTTCCTCATTGACTGGGCCGAGACCCAGTACCTGCCGCCTGTGCCCGACTCCACTCATTGGCGGATGCACTTTGATGGATCCAAGATGCACACCGGCTTGGGAGCCGGCATCGTCCTCACCTTTCCCAAAGGCGACAAGCTCAGATACACATTGCAAATTCATTTTGCCACCTCCAACAATGTGGCCGAGTACGAGGCGCTCATACACGGGCTCCGGCTAGCCAAAGAACTCGGCATCCGCCAGATCCTGTGCTATGGCGACTCGGACTTGGTAGTCCAGCAATCATTCGGTGACTGGGACGCCAAGGACGCAAACATGGCGAGCTACCGCTTCCTTGTTCAGCAACTCAGCGGATATTTTGAAGGGTGCGAGTTCCTCCATGAGCCACGGGCCGACAACGAGCAAGCATATGTCCTAGCATGGATAGGCTCCACCCGACAAGCTATACCAACCGGCGTCTCTCTCCAACGCCTCTTCAAGCCGTCTGTCAAGACGTCTCCAGAGTCTGATTCCATCTTCGTGCCGCCTGACCCTGACGCAGTCGGATCTGGCTTGGGGGGCCATGCAGGCGGCTCGGGGACTTCAACAGGCGGCTCGGGGACTGCTGTTGTCGCACCCGGCCCGGGGACTTCGGAACCCGGCCCGGGGACTAGTACAGCCGGCCCGGGGACTACATCGACACAACACGCGGTGGCCGACTCCAACTCTTCACCACCAGCCCACCCGCCCTGGTCGCAGTAGCCGTTTTGACAACAGAAGAAGTCATAGCTCCATCATGGGCCCAGCCCATCCTCAATTTCCTGGTTAACAAAGAGCTGCCGACTGCCAAGATCTCAAAAAGACAAGTCTAGCGCCGAGCCGGAGCATACACAATAGTAAACCGAGAGCTCGTTAGGCGCAGTATCACTGGAGTCTTCCAGCGCTTTGTCGAGCCGGAGAAGGGCATAGCAATCCTCAAGGACATTCACCAAGGCGAATGCGGACACCACGCAGACTCAACATCACTCATCGCCAAAGCTTTCTGCCATGGATTCTTCTGGCCGACTACTTTGGATGATGCCAAGGAATTAGTCAAACACTGCAAAGGGTGCCAAGTCTTCAGCTCCAAGAAACACCAGCCAGCTTCTGCACTCAAGACCATTCCCCTCACTTGGCCCTTTTCCGTATGGGGATTGGACATGGTGGGCCCATTCAAGACGGCGCACGGCGGCATGACACACCTACTTGTCGTCGTGGACAAATTTACCAAGTGGATTGAAGCGAAGCCGATCAAGAAGCTGAATGGGCCGACTGACGTGACATTCATTGCAGATATCACAACCCGGTTTGGCATACCACACAGCATCATCACCAACAACGGCACGAATTTTGCCAAGGGAGCACTGGCACATTTCTGCGTGACACAGGGCATCCGACTGGACTTAGCGTCCGTTGCTCACCCACAGTCAAATGGCCAAGTCGAGCGAGCAAACGGCCTCATCCTCTCTGGCATCAAGCACCGATTGGTCGTGCCACTGGAGCGTTCGGCCGGCTGTTGGCTCGACGAGCTGCCGGACATCCTCTGGAGCTTGCGCACCACTCCGAACAAGTCAACCGGCTTCACCCCTTTCTTCCTTGTATAAGTTGCCGAGGCTGTCATCCCAACTGACATCGAATTCGACTCACCTCGGGTCACCATGTACACGGAAGCGGAGGCCAAGGAAGCACGAGAAGACGGCGTCGACCTGCTGGAAGAGGGCCAGCTGTTAGCCCTTAGTCGGTCCGCCATCTACCAACAGGGTCTACGCCATTACCACAGCCCGAAGGTCAAGCCCAGATCCTTCCAAGAGGGCGATCTTGTGCTTCGGCTGATCCAGCGAACAGCCAGCCAGCACAAGCTCTCGGCCCCTTGGGAAGGCCCATTCGTCATCAGCCGGGCTCTGGGCAACGACTCCTACTACCTAATCAACGCACAGAAGCCAAAGGCACGCAAGAGGGACGATTCCGGCAAGGAGTCGGAACAACCATGGAACGCCAATCTACTCCGAAGATTTTACAGTTAAAATGTAGTATGTACCACACTACCTTTTGTATTAAGTATGAGACAACGAGCACCCCGAGGAGTACTCGGGGACTACCCTCTTTTATCTATGAATGATGAGTATCATACCCATGGTTATGTTTTTACATTCATTTTCTCGTCCGGCACCGGGTTCGATCAGTTGGCCCGGGGACTTGCCGCCTTGGGTTATATTTAAGTTCTACCCGCAGTCAGACAAGTACTGTGCCGGCACCCAAGCCCTCTCTTGTTGAAAGTCGTAGCTCGAAGAATTGACTGCCCGACTGGCAAGAGTCAAAGGCAGGAAAGGATGCCCACACGAAAAATGGCTAAGGACTAACG
>NC_041391.1:405256874-405371703 GCF_002162155.2 Triticum dicoccoides | reverse complement strand
CTTCCCTTCTTACTTTGCTACAATCTAAGAAAGATCAAGTACTTGTCCTCCCAGATGGCCAAGCCCTTACCCGGCCACAAACTGCGGAGCAGCTGTCCGGCTGGGAAGTCGGCGACTAAGGGAGGACGGCAAAGGAAAACAGCCAAAAGATGAAAAGCAAGTAGGAATGGAAGCCAAGCACATGCATAATTATATTTACACAAAAGGCCTTTGAAAGGCCAGCATTCAACATAGTTCGAATACACCCCCAGTGGGTGGAACTGCGCAAAATTAATAAAAATTGTTCAAAGTGTACCGGCCAGGAACGCAAGGACGGCAAGTCAGGCCAAGGGAGTAACAGGCATATCAGGCAGGTTGCTGGAGACGGCAGTGTCGGCTGGAGGAGTGGCCGGCTGGCGGGTCTCGGCTTGATCTCCGCCTGTGGCAGGCGGCGTGCTCGCACGCGCCTTGTTGCTAGAGGCATGATCAGGCTGAGGCTGGCCGGTCGCTCCACCGTCCGGCACGGCGTCCTCACCATCCTCCTCCTCCTCTTCGCCCTCGTCACTGGAGTCGATCTCCTCCGCCGAGTCTTCTCCCTCCGCCGGGTTCAGCCCAAACCACTCCTTCGGCTGAGCGACGCCGTCTTCATTCACCTCAGGGGAAAAGGTGCCGGTGTCAGTGAAGTCGGTGATCACCGAGGCGCGCTGGATGATAACCGGTCGCACCGCCTCCAGCTCTTCGTCAGCCTCCTGCCGCCAGGTGCGCAGGTGGTCCAAGCTCAGCCCAGGATACCAAGCCCGGACGAACTCTAGTGCCCGCCGAGCCCCGCACCGAGCTGCAGAAGCCTTCCAGGCCTCAAAGCAGCCGACTGCTACCTCCAGCCAGTCGGCAGTCTGACTGGGGGTGCGGGGAGTCAACTCACCGGGCCAGAGGGCGGCCAGCACATGCGCTCCGGCACGCTGAAGACGGAGGAGCATGTGGTAAGCCGACTGGAGGCGGGCTTGAATCGCCAGAAGCTGCTCTTCAAGCATCTGGTTGGCATCCGGTGCGATCTCAACCCCAGCCTGCCGTCGGGCCTCGCGGTGAGCTTCAATGGCTTGGTTGGCGGCAACGGAGTAGCCGGGGAAGTATTCTGCATAAAGAAGAAAGAAGTAGAACAAGTCAGAAGACAGATCAGATGACAGGGGCGAGCAAAGGGACGAAGAGGAAGGCGGCCTACCGTCAATCAAATCTTCAACCCGGTCGTAGCCCTCGCTCAGCGCCTGCCTCGCTTAAGCCCAGCTCGCCGCCTCCGTCTCGTACTCGGCTTTGAGGGCGGCCTCATAGTACTGCGCCATCTTCAGGGCCGCCTTGTGGCTCTCCTCCTGGTCGGCCAGTTTCTTGGACAGACGATCATGTTCCTGGGCCAAGGAGGTGCACTCGGTCTCCTTGGAGCGAAGGGCGGTCTGAGCTATGCCTAGCTGCTCCCTCAAGTCGGCATTTGCCCCTGCGGACATGAAGAAGAAGAAAATAAGGAAGAAGTCGTCAGGATAGATTTGACCCGACTGCTCAGCAGTCGGCCCGAATCTCAGGGACTACACCCAGTGGGTGCGCTGACGCGCCCACACGTGAGATAAAAAATAAAGCACTTACTCCGGCTCTCCGGCAGATCGGCAGTCTTCTGACTCATCTCCCAGGCCTGGGAGTTGAAGGTAGCAGCATGGAGGTTGTGATAGTCCAGCAAATAGGACGAAGGTGTGAACAAGAACGAATCATTAAAACGGAGTCTGCTGAGAAGTTCCAAGCCGCCTGCTCAGCAGCCGACTCGGAACTCGGGGACTACACCCAGTGGGTGCGCTGCCGCGCCCCACGGAAGAAATCAAGATGAGTTACCCGGATGGCCGACCGCGTCGCGAGAAACTCTTGGGTGTATTGCTTCAGCGTGGCGGCCTGGGACTGAAGCCGGCTCCGAACGTCCTGCGCCGCCACATTCAGCACGGCCGTCCCACCGTCCGGCGTCCACCCTGGCGAGCTGACGCTAGCCGTCTTCAGATCATGGGCCAACGAGCTGGAGGACACGGCCCTCTGCGGCTCCGGCTCCGAGGTCGCCTTCCCTACGCGCCGACGAGTCGGCCACAGGACCACAAGATCCGCCCCCACAACCGGCTCACCTCCAGCCGGCTGCACAGGCGGCGCCTCGGGCTGGCCGCCTTGGCCCGTCCCGGCCGATGGCAACAGTGCCGCCTCTCCCTCTGGGATGACTGTGTCGCCCCCCTCACTCTCCATCGCCGGCTGGTCTCGGCCGGCTTCCTCCGGTGAGGGCACCAGGATATCAGGGGCCACGGTGTGGAGGGGGATGGCAAGTTGTGGGGGCTGGCGCCGCAGGGCCTCCGCCGCCCTCTTTGCAGCCGTGGCCTCCGCTTGAGCCTTGGCCGCCGTGTCGGCCTGCGCCTCTGCCGACTCCGCCGTCGTCTCCTGAGCCACCTTGGCGGCGGCCGCCCTCTGCTCCTCCGCCTCCCGCTCCTCCCGCGCGTTCTGCTCTGTCGCCGCTTGGAGCTCGGCACAGGGGTCCATGCGACAGGAGCTTGAAGATCCTCCCGCCCCTCAGACTATGGAGGCGGCTGTAGTCCGCTCGAGAGAGAGCGGAGCCCTGTTTAGTAAATCAAGAAAGGCTCAGAAGTATGCCGACTGAAGAGAAGAAAGAAGAAAGGCGTGCGAGAATTAATACTTACGCTGAAACCGCCTGCGGCTGCTTCACCACCTTGCGGAAGCGGGCTGCCTTCGCGGCCGCCTCGTCCCGCTTGGTCACCGCCGCAGTACCCTTGGGCTTCTTCGGCCGACTGCCGAAGAGAGTCGGCGCTGCCCGGCACTTCCGTGCGCCGCCCCAGGCAGCTGGCTCGGCAGATGAGCCCGCGCCTTGATGATCGGACGCCGGCTGGCGGCGCGGAATAGGCTCGGCCTCATCGTCATCCGGCTAGTCCTCGAAAGTGGCAGAGAGCCCGTAGCCGCCTGCCTCGCCGCCTCCCCCCAAGGAATCGTCGTCTAAGGTGGCTGCCCCCAAGTTGGGGTCGTCAAAGTTGTCCGCCGCACGGTCGGGAGCGAACTCGCGTTCTGCCCCCGTGGTTCCTTCCGACGGATGAAGGAGGGGTTCTGATTAAAAGAAAAAATAAGCCGATTGGTCGGAAACCGGCCAGAGAGAACTCGACAACATGAAAAGAAGGAAAGAAGGAAGGCTTACCACAGGCGGGGGATCGGCACGAGAATACGGCTCCTTGCCGTACCGCCAGTCCTCGGTAAGGTTGCAGTTGGTGATGTAGTTCACCATGTAAGATACCTCGTCGTGAGGCATCTCCTTGGTGCTTAGCCGGCTTGGGTCGAAGCGGCCGCTCATCTGGCAAGTCAGATGAGGGCGGCCTTGGAGCGGAGCACCCGGCGCTCCACGAAGGCGGCAATGAGATCGGGCCCAGTCAGGCCCTCCGACAGGATCAGCACCCGAAGCCGGGCTACGGTGCCAGCCCCAGCCGGCGTCAGCGACCTGCCCGGTAGGACCACGAGGGCTACCTCCCAGCCGGCGGGCCGGCTACGTAAGCCGGCAGGTTGACGTAGTCGCCTTGCGGAGCGATGTTCTTCACGTAGAAGTAGGATTTCTGCCAGAGCTTCACCGACTGGATCAGCGCGATGGGCGGAAACGGGTTGTCGGTCGTCGATCGCCGCATGGCGATGAAGGAACCGCATGGAGCCGGCACACCCGCGATGACCGTGCCGAGCTTGGACTGGAAGAACTCCCCCCACAGTTCGAGGGTGGGGAGGACGCCGAGGAAGCCTTCGCACAGAGTGACGAAGGCCGAAAGCAGCACCACTGTGTTTGGGGTGAGGTGGTGCGGCTGGAGATGGTAGAACTCGAGAAACGAGCGGAAGAAGTCGTTCCTGGGAAGGCCGACGCCGCGCAGGCAGTGCGAGCGGAAGATTACCCGCTCGCCCTCCTCCGGCACCGGCGAGATCTCCCTCTCCGGTGCGAGCCGGACCCGCATGTAGTCCTTGCCCAGCAGCCGCCGCGTCTTGCAGAGGAAATCGATGTGGTCCTCGTGGACATTGGAGCCGTCCCAGTTGCTCGGCGTTGGAGCCATGAGGACGGAAAGGCGACGGGAAAAGCGTGGCGGCGGAGAGCGCTCGATTCGGCGGCGGCAAGGCTGCGGCGCACCAAGAAGACTGGCAGAGCGGTGGCGTGATGGATAGTAGCTACAGCGACAGCGAGGAAGAAGGAGGGAATGGCGGAGCGAGGGCAAGCGTGCGAGCGACTATCGCTCCCCCTCCTCCCCCTACATATAGCCTCGCGCGGCAAAGCCGAGGAGGCGAGGCGTGGGGGTGTGGGATTAACTGCGCCCACTCCTCCACGTCCCGCGATTATTGCGCATTGATGGCGAGCGGAAACCGCCGTCGGAAGACGTGCAGTCGGTTCGGGCCACAGAAGATCCGCGCTCGGGCCGAGGCGTGGAAGTGGCGGGCCCCGGCCTACAGCAGCGTCCCGTCACGCACGTGGGCTGGCAGGCCCTTCCAGCCGAAGGGTGCCACATGGCGCGCAGGTGGCGGGCAGCCAGCCCGCGGCCTGGCCAGCGCGCCACCTGGTTCCCGCCTTCAGATTCGAAGAAACTTCGCCGAGAAGGCATGCACGAATAAAGCCGGCTCCTAGCTGCCGGCTCTTCAGGATAGGAAGCTGATTGAGCTTCTCGTTCCCCTTTCAGCCATGAAGCCCAACCAGCTTCGGGGACTACTGTCGGAGTAAATGACCACAGGTAGCCTAGTTGGCTCCCCCTGGCTCTTCAAAAAATAATAGGCCGATCAAGCCTTCAAGCACCAAAGACACGGGGCCGCCTTCCTCAGGCCGGCTGCCCCACAAGCCGACTACCGGAAGGCGGCCCGGTCCTAGAATCCTCATAGAGACAACCGTGGGAGGGCCGACTCCAAGAAGCCGGCCACGACGTGACCAACTCCAAGAAGCCGGCCCCTGACAGGCGGCCAAGATTGTGCCCTCAAAGTTTGCACCCATGTAATGGAGATGGGACGGGGCGTGGCAACAGTGAAACCTGCCGCCCCCGAATCCCGGAATACGCATGGGTACAGTACACCGTACGGGAGAGCCACGACCCGTCCGGCGTGGCACTGTTGCCATGCTGACCATGACATCCCCCACGACGGGCTGTCAGTATGCCCCGCAGGTGGTAGGCCCCTTCGGTCAGAGAGACACCCAAAGGCGGCCATGCTTCCCCTAGTCGGCCAGGGGCGTATCCGGCTCTCCCCAGCCCGCTCGCTCCCTCCCTCAAAGAATGTGCACCATTAAGGAGACAAGACAAGGTAAGGCTACAGTGAGCGCCCGCAAGGCGGCAGCACTGTAGCCATGCTTACCTCGACAAAGCCCTCGTCATCAAGGGTGAGGCAACAGTAACCAGCCCCCGACAGGACCCCCAAGCAGTGGGACCTACCTGTCTACCAGGAGGTCAGCAGCCGGCAGGACCCACCAGTCGGCAGGCCCCAGAAGTCGGCGGAGAAGCCGGCGAACATAGACGCTGATGGCTGGGCCCGCACCCAGCCGGATTACCATTGTACCCCCGGGGGTAGGCCTGTATAAACACCCTAGGGCACCCATGCAAAGGGTTGGACTTTGATAGTTTTAGACACAACTTTGAGAGGAGAAGAGAGCTAGCCTTGCCCCTTCTTCTTCTTCTCGCCAAACAGCTCAAGGAGCCTCTTGTAGCTACTTGTTGATCTAGTGACCATGCAGAGACCCCGCAGAGCAGGACTAGGGGTGTTATCTCCATGGAGAGCCCCGAACCTGGGTAAGATTCGCCGGCGTGCATGTCTTCGCCTCATCCCGTTTCCAGGCACCGGCAATGTCTTATTGGCTCCCACAATGATAAGCCATCCGTTGGCATATGTCGCACCTACCACCCGACTGGAAGTATCCAACTCAGGGGATACGGGGACCCGAACATACTTGGTTTGTAATATGGGGAAGGAAGTGTCTGTGGCCGGTTCCTTAATGACCGCCACAAATTGGATGCTCGGCGGGTGTTTAATTTCCCTCTGGTCGGGCTTGAGCCCAATCCGATCATAGTCCATTGAGACCCCGAGGGCGGCGATGTGATCTAGCAGTTCGTTTAAGGATGAAACATCTGCTGGACAAATTTTTTGGAGTACTTTGGGCCAATGCAGGGACGGTGTCCGGCGGCCATGGGTGGAGTTGCGGGCTCGACGGCCGCGTGGGCCCTTATGGTGAAACCGCCAAACTGGAGGGTCTGCCCCGAAGCTAGGCACCCTCCGGAAGTGATTTTGTTGATGACTAGGTGAGCCATAGATCGCTTTTTGCAGACAGCACGACAGCGCTCTCAATGAAAGCACCAATATCGGTGTCAAAACCAGCAGATCTCGGCTAGGGGGCCCAAGCTGTGCGTCTAAGGATCAATGGTCACAGGAAGCCAGGGGACATAGTGTTTACCCAGGTTCGGGCCCACTTAAGGGAGGTAAAACCCTACTCCAGCTTGATTATATTCGACGAGTATGAAGATTACAAGAGTTGATCTACCTCGAGATCGTAATGGCAAACCCTAGATGTCTAGCCTATGAGAATTCCAATGATGGTGAAGAAGATACCCTCTACGGACTAACCCCTCCAATTTATATACACACCGGAGGAGCCTTGGGTTTGTACAAGGTCGGTTTATCAGGGAAGGAATCTTCTGGACTCTATTCTTGTCGTTTACGTATTGAAAAGTCTCATCCAGACACGGTGGATAATCTTCAGCTTGATCTTGTGCGGCCCATCCAACCCGGCCTATATTCCTGGGCCGGACACCTAAGGACCCCTAAATCCAGGACTCCCTCACCCAGCGCGAAGAAGATGAGGCTCCCGCCAACGGCGATGCCGGTTGTAGATCCCACACCCGGTAGCGCGGGGAGAAGCGGCGAGCCCCCCCCCCCACCCGGATCTGAGGAACCCGTAGAATCTCTGGTGGACCGCATCAACAATCTCCCGGACGACATCCTTGGGTAGATCATCTCGCTTCTCCCCACCAAAGATTGTTGTTGCACACAAGTCCTCTCAACTTGGTGGTGCCCTCTATGGCGCACCGCGCCCCTCAATATCGACTGTCGTCAGATATCTATCCTTCCTGAATTTGATCTCCTCAGAGCCATCGTCTCCTCTCACCAGTAGGGCCCCGTTCAACGCCTCTGCATCCCGACACGCTGCCTGCTGCCCATACCTTGCATGATGGATGCTTGGCTGACATCCCCTGAATTCAAAAAACTCCAGCAGATTGAGTTCTATCATTACCACGAAAGTTTCATACCACGAACCAAACACCAAGAATTTGTGCCCACACCACCGTTGTCCATCACGTGGTTTTCCTCCTCTCTCCACACCTCCTCCTTGCCCGGTGCCATCTACCAGACGATCTGGTACAGATGCTTCAACTCCCACTGCTAAAAAACTTTTGCTTGTGGTGGTTTATCTGTCGGAAGCCTCACTGCACAGCATCATCCACTCCAGTTGTCCTGCCCTGGAGCGCTTGATGATTGTTTTGGGAATAGAAATCCCTATCAGTTGTCTCCAAATAAAGTTGCCTCACCTTAAAAGCATTAGAATTTGTTTTGAAGGACAGCAACTCATCATAGAAGATGCCCCTTCAGTTCAAAGGTTGCTCCTTCATTATTGTTACAAACCTTCGCAAAAAACTATCGTCTCTACCCCCAAACTAGAGACCTTGGGTGTAATTCGTGATCCGTTTAATGATCACAACAAGTTGGTGTTTGGCTCCTCACTTTTTTAGGTACCGTATATTATCATCTACACATTTGTAATCTTAAGCTGCATTTTCCATTTGTGTGCATAAGTTTTATATCATCTTGGAGTACACTTTGGGTAGTAATATTATGTTATATGCTCAATGAAGAGTTCGTCCATGGATAGCCTATGAATGTTGCTGGATTCTGTCAAGATCTTATATATCGGAATGTATAGTTATGATTTGAACATAATTATTGGCTTGCTGCGATGCTTTCGATGTCTGGAGAATTTATATATAAAGGTGAGGATTTCATGCACATTGAAAGCCCGTATATATTGTACTAGAATTAACCGTTCAGTTGTCGCTCTTTCGACATACTCTTTTTTCAGACCTTAACTTTTTCCAATCTTCATGTCTACTTAGGCACTAACACATGGAGAAAAACATATAACCAATCAGTGGCGTAATAAGCACCAGGATTTTCCCAGTTCTCATGACATTCATTTGAGGACAATAACGATGGGAGGATATGCATCCAACCAGGCAAATAGGAGCTTTGTCACATTCTTTCTGTTGAATGTGAGGTTACTATTGTCCATGATGCTTAAGTTTTTCAACAAGAGATTTCTCACGGACGGACATGTTGAACAGCAAAAATAGGTTTCAAGTGCACAAATGGGCTTCTGAACATGCTCAGCTTCTATTTACAACAACTTGTAGTCACCCTCCAATAATTTTTTTTGCACATGATGTTGATTTTATGGATTAGACCGATCCATTTGTTTGTGACTGCAAAAAATAGTGGTTGGGTTAGATGTTATTGCCATGTTCAATCTAGGTTTTGTCTAAATTTTATGAACAATTAATCCTTGGGCTTTTTGTAACGTTTGTAAGCTTGAGTTACATGCTGTTGTTGTTGGGGAACGTAGTAATTGAAAAAAAATCCTACGATCATGCAAGATATATCTAGGAGATGCATAGCAACGAGACGGGAGAGTTTGTCCATGTACCCTCGTAGACCGAAAGTGGAAGCGTTTAGTAACGCGGTTGATGTAGTCGAACGTCTTGACGATCCAACCGATCCAACTACCGAACGTACTGCACCTCCGTGTTTAGCACAAGTTTAGCACGATGATGTCCCCTGAGCTCTTGATCCAGTAGAGGGTCGAGGGAGAGTTCCGTCAGCACGACGGCGTGGCGACGGTGTTGATGAAGTTATCGGCACAGGGCTTCGCCTAGGCATTACGACGATACGACCGAGGTGTCAAATTGTGGAGGGGGGCACCGCACACGGCTAAGAGATTGTCTGTTGTGCTTTGGGGTGCCCCCTGCCCCCGTATATAAAGGAGAGAGGGAGGAGGACGCCGGCCTAGAGGGGCGCCCCAAAGGGGGGAGTCCTACTAGGACTCCCAGTCCTAGTAGGAGTCCCCCTTCCTTTTCGGAGTAGGAGAAGGGGGAAGGGAAAGAGAAAATGAGAAGGAAAGGGGGCGCGCCCCCTCCCCTAGTCCAATTCGGTTTGGCTAGGGGGGCACGCGCCACCTCCTGGCCGTCGGCCTCCTCTTCCCACTAAGGCCCATGAAGACCCAATACTCTCCCGGGGGGGTTCCGGTAACCTCCCGGTACTCCCAAAAATACCCGAATCACTCCGGAACAATTTCGGTGTCGGAATATAACCTTCCAATATATCAATCTTTATGTATCGACCATTTCGAGACTCCTCACCATGTCTGTGATCCCATCCGGGACTCTGAAGAAACTTCGGTCATCAAATCACATAACTCATAATACAAATCGTCATCTACGGGTTCGAGAACTATGTAGACATGATCGAGACACATCTCCGATCAATAACCAATAGCGGAAAATGGATGCTCATATTGGCTCCTACATATTCTACAAAGATCTTTATCGGTCAACAACAACATACGTTGTTCCCTTTGTCATCGGTATGTTACTTGCCTGAGATTCGATCGTTGATATCATCATACCTAGTTCAACCTCGTTACCGTCAGGTCTCTTTACTCGTTCTGTAATGCTTCATCCCGTAACTAACTCATTAGTAACATTGCTTGCAAGGCTTATAGTGATGAGCATTACCGAGAGGGCCCAGAGATACCTCTCCGAAATACGGAATGAAAAATCCTAATCTTGATGTATGCCAACCCAACAAACACCTTTGGAGACACCTGTAGTGCATCTTTATAATCACCCAGTTACGTTGTGACGTTTGATAGCACACAAGGTGTTCCTCCGGTATTCAGGAGTTGCATAATCTCATAGTCTGAGGAACATGTATAAGTTATGAAGAAAGCGGTAGCAATAAAACTGTAACGATCCTAACGCTAAGCTAACGGATGGGTCTTGTCCATCATTCTCTAATGATGTGATCCCGTTCATCAAATGACAACACATGTCTATGGTCAGGAAACATAACCATCTTTGATTAACGAGCTAGTCAAGTAGAGGCATACTAGGGACACTATGTTTTGTCTATGTATTCACACATGTACTAAGTTTTCGGTTAATACAATTCTAGCATGAATAATAAATATTTATCATGATATAAGGAAATATGAATAACAACTTTATTATTGCCTCTAGGGCATATTTCCTTCAGTCTCCCACTTGCACTAGAGTCAATAATCTGGATTACAAAGTAATGATTCTAACACCCATGGAGTCTTGGTGTTGATCATGTTTTTCTCGTGGAAGAGGCTTAGTCAACTGGTCTGCAACATTCAGATCCGTATGTATTTTGCAAATCTCTATGTCTCCCTCCGCGACTTGATGCCGAATGGAATTGAAACGTCTCTTGATGTGTTTGGTCCTCTTGTGAAATCTGGATTCCTTTGCCAAAGCAATTGCACCAGTACTGTCACAAAAGATTTTCATTGGACCCGATGCACTAGGTATTACAACTAGATTGGATATGAACCCCTTCATCTAGACTCCTTCATTTGTTGCTTCCAAAGGAGCTATGTACTCCGCTTCACACGTAGATCCTGCCACGACGCTTTGCTTGGAACTGCACCAACTGACAGCTCCACCATTCAATATAAATACGTATCCGAATTGCAACTTAGAATCATCCGGATCAGTGTCAAAGCTTGCATCGACGTAACCATTTATGATAAGCTCTTTGTCACCTCCATAAGCGAGAAACATATCCTTAGTCCTTTTCAGGTATTTCAGGATGTTCTTGACCGCTGTCCAGTGCTCCACTCCTAGATTACTTTTTGGTACCTCCCTGCTATACTTATATCAAGTCACACATCAGGTCTGGTACACAGCATTGCATAGATGATAGAACCTATGGCTGAAGCATAGGGAATGACTTTCATTTTCTCTCTATCTTCTGAAGTGGTCGGGCATTGAGTCTGACTCAACTTCACAACTTGTAACACAGGCAGGAACCCTTTCTTTGATTGATCCATTTTGAACTTCTTTAAAACTTTATCAAGGTATATACTTTGTGAAAGTCCAATTAAGTGTCTTGATATATCTCTATAGATCTTGATGCCCAATATGTAAGCAGCTTCTCTGAGGTCTTTCTTTGAAAAATTCTTATTCAAGTATCCTTTTATGCTATCAAGAAATTATGTATCACTTCCAATCAACAATATGTCATCCACATATAATATTAGAAATGCTATAGAGCTCCCACTCACTTTATTGTAAACACAGGCTTCTCCAAACATCTGTATAAAACCATGTGCTTTGATCACACTATCAAAGCGCAAATTCCAACTCCGAGAGGCTTGCACCAGTCCATAAATGGATCGCTGGAGCTTGCACACTATGTTAGCACCTTTTGGATCGACAAAACCTTCTGGTTGCATCATATACAACTCTTCTTTAAGAAATCCATTAAGGAATGCAGTTTTGACATCCATTTGCCAAATTCCATAATCATAAAATGCAGCAATTGCTAATATGATTTGGACATACTTAAGCATCGCTACGAGTGAGAAGGTCTCATCATAGTTAACTCCTTGAACTTGTCGAAAACCTTTCACAACAAGTTGAGCTTTGTAGACAGTAACATTATCATCAGTGTTGGTCTTCTTCTTGAAGATCCATTTATTTTCTATGGCTTGCCGATCATCGGGCAAGTCCACCAAAGTCCACACTTTGTTCTCATACATGGATCCCATCTCAGATTTCATGGCCTCAAGCCATTTCATGAAATCTGGGCTCATCATTGCTTCCTCATGGTTCATAGGTTCATCATGGTATAGTAACATGACTTCCAGAACAGGATTACCGTACCACTCTGGTGTGGACCGTACTCTGGATGACCTACGAGGTTCGGTAGTAACTTGAACTGAAGTTTCATGATCATCACCATTAGCTTCCTCACTAATTGGTGTAGGAATCACTAGAACTGATTTCTGTGATGAACTACTTACCAATTCAGGAGAAGGTACAATTACCTCATCAAGTTCTACTTTCCTCCCACTCACTTCTTTCGAGAGAAACTCCTTCTCTAGAAAGGATCCATTCTTAGCAATAAAAATCTTGCCTTTGGATCTATGATAGAAGGTGTACCCAACAGTTTCCTTTGGGTATCCTATGAAGACGCACTTCTCTGATTTGGGTTCTAGCTTATCAGGTTGAAGCTTTTTCACATAAGCATCGCAGCCCCAAACTTTAAGAAACGACAACTTGGGTTTCTTGCCAAACCACAGTTTGTCAAATTTTGGGTTCCGCAAACCCTTGAGAGGTTCGAACTCTGGGGTGCGTACGGGGATCTCAACCTCCCTAGCCTGCCAACTCGCAAAACCTCACAACCTAGCGCGTTGAGCTCGAAGGGAAAGAAAGACATGGCAGTTTACCCAGGTTCGGGCTACCTTGCGGTGTAAAACCCTAATCCTACTTTGTGGTGGATTTGCCCCGAGGGGCTGAGGAAGAACTAGTACGGTGGTGGACAGCCTCAGGAGGTGTGTTCTTGAGCTCGGATGAGCTGGTGAGGTGGTGAGGGTGGAATAGATTCGATCCCCCTCTATGGTGGTGGCTAGGTCCTCTTCCCAAATGTAGGTGGGAAGGGATCCCACAACAGCCAAATTTGAAGGGACACAACAAGTACATCCTATCCTGACTAAAGTGGTCTTCACCTGCGAAAGCCTGTGGTCGTGACGCTGCGGTGGGCTCGGCAATGACCTCCATCCTGCCATCCTAGCGGTCTTGGTCTTGTTGCACCAAAATGGAAACCTTTGGTTGATTCCTCGGGACTTCGCGCCTACTGCCTGCCTCTTTTGCATTGAAGAGGAAACTGGTACTTTGTGCCCACTAGCACCCGCCTAGCACCCGCCAGGCCTTGGTTGTCATGGCTCGCGTCAGCTGAGCCTCGCGAGGTGCACCTTGCATAGAAATCTCCGCTCCTCGGCAGTCAGCCTGAGGAGGCCGACCCCCTTGGAGGTCCTGGTGTCGTCTGCCTCGCAAGGCTTGGCCCCTCGGGAGGGTCTTGAGTTGTTGATGCTAAAACTGAGTCGTACCAGGCCATGGACGGAGCCACGCCATGGGTGCAGGCTGGCAAGTCTTGGTACCCCCGTATCCAGAACGCCGACAGTAGCCCCCGGGCCCAAGGCACTCTTAGACTTGGCTTCTAGGAGAAGCCAAGGGCAAGTATGGAGCATCACGGGGACCTAACTGCCTGCGGCCTTGGATGACACGTGGCAATTGATGGGACGTGGGCATCTCCACTTCCCCATGCTGCCTCGGCAACCGCTCCTGGTTGACAAAAAGGATGGCACCTGCCGCTCAACCTTCATTGCCTTCCTTTCGTCTTGCTCCAGGTCCCCTTCTCTCCCAACGCCGGAAAAATCCTCCAGATCTACCGATCCTCCCCACCAAGCTCTCACCCGATGGCCGCTTATAATGCTAAAGCTCCAGCCTCAGCTGCCGGCTTCGCCGCCTGGTTCGAGCCAGCGCTGAGCGCACCCACCATCGTCGAGGAGAAGCTCCAGACCGCACTTCTCTTGACGGCGAGCGACGGCAGCGAAGGGGGGAGACAGTGCTCCGGGTTGTCTCAGCCAAGCCGGAACCCGTGAACAACACCTTCTACCCCTTCTTCCTGCACAGCATCCTTGCGGAGCTTATTTCTCCTTTCTCCCGCTTATTCTACGACATCCTCCACCATTATGGTATCCACGCGCTCCACCTTCATCCCAATTCCGTCCTCCTCCTATCAATCTTCGCCTTCTACTGCGAGCCATTCATGGGGGTGATGCCCTCCATCGCAATGCTCCGTCACTTCTTCTAACAGCCACTAGCTCACAGGGTGCGCTTGCTTCGTTGCGGCCAATGGCAGCAATGTGATTTCCCACGCCAGGAAGAAGGTGGAGGACCTCCGAAACAAATGGGTCCTCATGGACACCAAGCGCTGCCACGTCCTACTGGAGCTGCCAACCAGGCTTCCGTCATCCGAGAAGGGGTGGTCTCACGAGAAGCTTACTGACCCCAGAACAAGGCCGCTGATGAAGAAGATGGAGGCTGACTTGAAGGTGGAGAAGCTGGCGGGGGCCATGATTGTCAAGGAGTTCCTAACACAGCGCCTGACACCACTCCAGGAGCACTCCCGCCCCTTATGGAAGCTTGTGGGCGCCAAAGACAACCTACGGCTGTGCCAAGACAGCCTGCCCAATAAGGAGTTGAGCAAGGTTTTGCACTCCCTGGTCTGGAAGGACCCGAGCGGCCCTCCGATTGATTGCCTCCTGCTGTACCAGCGAGAAGATGGGGAGGAGATTGCCGCCGCCACACCTGTCTCCAACGAGAACGGGCTCGTGTCGACGGAGAATCCCCTGCCGGCCGCCTCCTTGGTGGACTTGTCCTCTGACAACCCCTCCTCTGAAGCCACCGATGAGGAGGAGGGGGAGACCTCTGCTCCGAAGCAGAGCGACCTCCTCCGCGACTTCTCCGACGATGACAACACGGGTGCGCACCCGGTCAGGGAGTTGGCTCGCCCTGCCGGGGTCACCACAAGATCCGGGGGAACCCCTTTAAAGAAGCCGAAGCGGGTGGTCCTGAAGAGAGGCAGGTCGGCGCTGATTCCCCTGGGCAGCGCTCCTGCTTCACCGCCACCATCTAGCATGGTGCCGACCGCATGCTCGCCTACTCCCAGGAACGTAGCACCGCCCGCGCCCGTGAAGCCCACGCTTATGAACCTGAAGAGGAACTACGTCACCGCGAACCAGTAAGTGCTTCCTTCTTGGCCTTGCTCTTGGATTTCATTGTGGTGCTTAGTATCTTCATTTGATGCCAGACCACAGTCGGTGGCAAAGAAGAAGAACGGGGATGCTGGGGCCGCCGAGGTCAAGTGCGTCGCGGCGGTTGCCGCGGCTCCGGCACAGAGGGGCACAGCGGCTCCTGCAGTTGCACCGCCCTCTCGATGCTCTAAGGCCCAGCCTCAAGAGGAAATGGCTCCCACAGCAGAGCTAACCCTGGAGGTGCCAAACCCTGTCGCGCCTACTGAGGACGCAAGGCCTCCGGAGCCCCCGGTCCTTCCTGTTGCTGCAGCTCCGCCAGTCTTCGTGCCGGGAGCGCCTCTTCTTCCACCTACCACGCCGTCGGTCCATGGTGCTTCCACCACATCCAGAGCCCAGGAGGAGGCCCGCTCCATGCTGGACCAGCTCCAGGGTGATCTTTGACGTCCGGACCGGCGCAGGGCGTTGGGGCACCTAGAGTTGGTCTCGGGGTGACTCTTGGCCGATGCGTTTGTCCGGGCGGCCTGTAGTCAAGCCGCGCATCCGTGGAGGAGGCCTGGAAGGTGGCCGCTGCCGAGTGTGACGTGGCACTTAGGAGGCCAAGGACGCGCAGGAGTGGTGTCGTGAAGTGGAGGCTGAACTGAAGACCCTCCAGGATCAGCAGGCCGCCCAGGCCGGTCAGCTCCAGGAGCGAGAGGAGAAGTTGAAGGCCCAGGAGGTTGCAGTTGTTGATCGCGACGCTGAGCTGAAGCAGGCATCCCAGGAGTAGGCCGTGGAGCGCAGCCCCCTGGAGAAGTTGAAGGAGGAGGCGGAGGTGACCCAGGCATCCCTTGCCAAGGCCGAGAAGGCGGCCACCATGGAGCGCGATGCCTTCGTCTCCCTCGAGGCGAGGTCCCACAAGGCGCTGCAGGAACTCTTCGGGAGCGAGCCCCAGGAGCCAGCGGTGACACCGAAGGAGAGCCCTGCCGCTCTGCTTCCCGAGCTCGTTCAAGCACTCGAGAGCGTCGTCGCTGGGTTCGGCTCCATGGTGGAAGGTGAGGCCCGCGTACTCTCTTCCTCGGCCATGATGCGCGCCTTTAGCCATCTTTATCTCTGGGACACCAGCTTTGATTTCGCCGCCTTGCTCGAGCCCATGGACCCCGACTCCTATGCCACTGCTGCTGACGCCGTGAAGGGTCCGATGGAGGCCCTGCTGAAGAAGTTCCTCGCCGTCAGTCCCGTGGCTGGGGCCGAGGGCAAGGATGACGGCGACATCTTCGACGATGGGACTCTGCAGGCGGGCGACAACGGCGTCCAAGGATGAAGAGGAAGCTCGGCGGTAGTGCTTCTCCTTGGTTTTATTCTGTAACATGTACCATGCCTCGTGGAGGCGTAAGAACTTATGATTGGAACAATATGTTTTTTAATAATTTGCTTAAGGTTTCGCATCTCTTTTCCGTTTGCTTTAGCGTTCTGCGTCGGCAGGGCCCGACCCCGCACGTACCTCACCCACCATTGGGTCGTCCGGATCGCCAGGACGAGAGCAAGGGGTGAGGGGCTACGTGGCTAGTTAAGGTCCTGAGATGCGATGATCAGGGGTCCCCCTTGACGTACGAGCATCTTGGGAAAGGGAGTGCGAGAGTAGGCCTTGGTATTCTACGTTGGCAGGGCCCAACCCCGCGCATACCTCATCCGTCGTTGGGTCATCCGGGTCGCCAGGATGAGACCAAGGGGTGAGGGACTACGTGGCCAGTTAGGCTCCTGAGACGCGATGCTCAGGAGTCCCCATTGATGTAGGAATAGACCATCATACCTTTCCTCGTCGAGCTCTTGCTGGGAGGCACGCGCGAAGACCAGGTCTGTGGGACCTGGCAGGATGGTGTACGCCAGGCGTGACCTGAGCGTAGCCCCTATGCCCAGCCCCCTTGAGCTACCCTCCCGAGGGAGAGCAGCACGGTGAGGTTATCAATGACACTATCATCATGAAGCCTTTATAGCTTGGTGGCAGTGATTGAAGAACTATGTCAATGACACTATCATCAGGAAGATTAACTCCCAGCTAAGTCAAGTGGTTATGGTACCCAGAATTTCTGAGTATGTGTTCATTGACAGAACTATTCTCCTCCATTTTCAGCTATATAACTTGCTGGAGACTTCATATCTCTCAACTCGTGCATTTGCTTGAAATATTAACTTCAACTCTTGGAACATCTCATATGCTCCATGAAGTTCAAAATGTCTTTGAAGTCCCGATTCTAAGCCGTAAAGCATGGCACACCCTGAACTATCAAGTAGTCATCAGCTTTGCTCTGCCAGACATTCATAACGTCCGTAGTTGCTCCTGCAGCAGGCCTTGCACCTAGCGGTGCTTCCAGGACGTAATTCTTCTGTGCAGCAATGAGGATAATCCTCAAGATACGGACCCACTCTGTGTAATTGTTACGATCATCTTTCAACTTAGCTTTCTCTAGGAACACATTAAAATTCAAGGGAATGGTAGCACAGGCCATTGATCTACAACAACATAGACATGCAAAAACTATCAGGACTAAGTTCATGATAAATTAAAGTTCAGTTAATCATATTAGTTAAGAACTCCCACTTAGATAGACATCCCAATAGTCATCTAAATGATCATGTGATCCAAATCAACTAAACCATGTCCCATCATCACGTGAGATGGAGTAGTTTTCAATGGTAAACATCTCTATGTTTATCATATCTACTATATGATTCATGTTCGACCTTTCGGTCTTAGTTTTTCGAGGCCATATCTGCATATGCTAGGCTCGTCAAGTTTAACCCGAGTATTCTGCACGTACAAAACTGGCTTGCACCCGTTGTATGTGAACGTAAAGCTTATCACACCCGATCATCACGTGGTGTCTCGGCACGACGAACTGTAGCAATGGTGCATACTCAGGGAGAACACTTATACCTTGAAATTTAGTAAGGGATCATCTAATAATGCTACCGCCGTACTAATCCAAATAAGATGCATAAAGGATAAACATCACATGCAATCAAAATATGAGACATGATATGGTCATCATCATCTTGTGCTCATGATCTCCATCACCGAAGCATCGTCATGATCTACATCATGACCGGCTTGACACCTTGATCTCCATTGTAGCATCGTTGTCCTCTCGCCAACTATTGCTACTACGACTATCGCTGCCGCTTAGTGACAAAGTAAAGCAATTACATGGCGGTTGCATTTCATACAATAAAGCGACAACCATAAGGCTCCTGCCAGTTGCCAATAACTCTATTACAAAACATGATCATCTCATACAACAATTTATATCACATCATGTCTGGACCATATCACATCACAGCAAGCCCTACAAAAACAAGTTAGACGCCCTCTACTTTGTTGTTGCAAGTTTTACATGGCTGCTACGGGCTTCTAGAAAGAACCGTTCTTACCTACGCATCAAAACTACAACGATTTTTTGTCAAGTGTGCTGTTTTAACCTTCAACAAGGACCGGCTGTAGTCAAACTCAATTCAACTAAAGTTGGAGAAATAGACACCCGCCAGCCACTTGTGTGCAAAAGCACGTCGGTAGAACCAATCTCATGAACGCCGACATGTAATGTCGGTCCGGGCCACTTCATCCAACAATATGGCCGAATCAAAGTAAGACATTGGTGGTAAGCAGTATGACTATTATCACCCACAACTCTTTGTGTTCTACTCGTGCATATATCATCTACGCATAGACCTGGCTCTGATACCACTCTTGGGGAACGTAGTAATTCAAAAAAATTCTTACGATCATGCAATATCTATCTAGGAGATGCATAGCAATGAGATCGGAGAGTGTTTCCACGTATCGTCGTAGACCGAAAGTGGAAGCATTTAGTAACACGGTTGATGTAGTCGAACGTCTTCACGATACAACTGATCCAAGTACCGAATGTACGGCTCCTCCGTGTTCAGCACACGTTCATCGCGATGATGTCCCTCAAGCTCTTGATCTAGTAGAGGGTCAAGGGAGAGTTCCGTCAGCACGACGTTGTGGCGACGGTGTTGATGAAGTTACCGGCGCAGGACTTCATCTAAGCACTACGATGATATGACCGAGGTGTCAAACTATGGAGGGGGGCACCGCAAACGTCTAAGAGATTGTCTGTTGTGCTTTGGGGTACCCCCTGCCCACATATATAAAGGAGGGAGGGAGGGGACGGCCGTCCTAGAGGGGCACGCCAAAGGGGGGAGTCCTACTAGGACTCCCAGTCCTAGTAGGAGTCCCCCTTTCTTTTCGGAGTAGGAGAAGGGGGAAGGGAAAGAGAGAGGAAGAAGGAAAGGGGGGCCGCGCCCCCTCCCCTAGTCCATTTCGGTTTGGCTAGGGGGGGCACGCGCCACCTCCTGGCTGCCGGACTCCTCTTCCCACTAAGGCCCATGAAGGCCCAATACTCTCCCGGGGGGTTCCGGTAACCTCCCGGTACTCCAAAAAATACCAGAATCACTACGGAACCATTATGCTGTCCGAATATAACCTTCCAATATATAAATCTTTATGTCTCGACCATTTCTAGACTCCTCGTCATGTCCGTGATCTCATCCGGGACCTCGAACAAACTTCGGTCATCAAATCACATAACTCATAATACAAATCGTCATCAAACGTTAAGCGTGTGGACCCTACGGGTTCGAGAACTATGTAGACATGATCGAGACACATCTCCAATAAATAACCAATAGCGGAACCTGGATGCTCATATTGGATCCTACATATTCTACGAAGATCTTTATCGGTCAAACCGCACAACAACATATGTTGTTCCCTTTGTCACCGGTATGTTACTTGCCCGAGATTTGATCGTCGGTATCATCATACCTAGTTCAATCTCGTTACCGGAAAGTCTCTTTACTCGTTCCGTAATGCTTAGTCCCGTAACTAACTCATTAGTAACATTGCTTGCAAGGCTTATAGTGATGAGCATTACCGAGAGGGCCCAGAGATACCTCTCCGAAATACGGAGTGACAAATCCTAATCTTGATCTATGCCAACCCAACAAACACCTTTAAAGACACCTGTAGAGCATATTTATAATCACCCAGTTAAGTTGTGACGTTTGATAGCACACAAGGTGTTCCTCCGGTATTCAGGAGTTGCATAATGTCATAGTCTGAGGAACATGTATAAGTTATGAAGAAAGCAGTAGCAATAAAACAGTAACGATCATAATGCTAAGCTAACGGATGGGTCTTGTCCATCACATCATTCGGTAATGATGTGATCCCGTTCATCAAATGACAACACATGTCTATGGTCAGGAAACATAACCAACTTTGATTAACGAGCTAGGCAAGTAGAGGCATACTAGGGACACTATGTTTTGTCTATGTATTCACACATGTACTGAGTTTCCGGTTAATGCAATTTGAGCATTAATAATAAACATTTATTATGCTATAAGGAAAATATAAATAACAACTTTATTATTGCCTCTAGGGCATATTTCCTTCAGTTGCCCTCGTACTCCCCTCTGCCTGCCACTACACTGCCACATCTTCCATGGCTCCTGTTCGTTCCCGTCCGAGGCCTCGCCGTCATTCTACACCTTGGTTCGCTCGTTGTGCCCGCCGCCGTCTAGAGTTGTCAACATGGTCAACAACCGAGAGGAATCAGGAGATGACTATATGCGGAGAGGCTGACAGTAGGGACCCACCAGGGTCATTGCAATATGCAAGCAGGTGCCTCTTTTTACAAGCCAAAAAATACTTCCTCCTAATTGTTTGACAACTAGGTCCCACGCCATTGTCAATGTAGTCAATAAACAAGAAAATTACACAACGAGCGGATAGCACCAGGGACCCAGCAGCTCGCACAGTTTTTTTTAGCTTTAGAGACGGAGCTCAACTACACGTTGTGTGAGGGCTATGACCCGTCTAGCCCACGCTTACGCTTTTATTTAAGCACATGACGAGCCCAATTGATATCTTTTTCTTTCTGAAAATGGCTAGCCTAGTTCTTGTTTTTGGAGAGTGCCCAACCGAGGCCTACTTGCTTTTCTCAGCCCTGCTGGGCTGCAAATCTTTCATGACGAGGAGGGATGTAAGTAGTAAGAAATGGGCTTCCCCAGAAAATGGGCTACAAGTAGTGAAATGGGTTGCAAATTTTTAAACCAAAGCCAACCAGCAATTACATTCAAATATCATTTTTTCTGGATTTCTCTACTCTTATAAAAAGTAGAGTTGGTGATGAGGTGTGCCTGCCATCCTGCAATACAGGCCGTCCGATCTATATCTAACGGATAGGAAGGAAACTATGATAATTGACCCGCACTTCCTTCCACATTTCCAGATAAGGCCTTCCCTCGTTCATCCTTTTCTCCTACAAGATAAACTACTCATACAAATGCATCTTGATGTTCCGTGCAACGCACGGCCATCTTGCTAGTCAAGATTTTAAATTTCATTCATTTTTTTGCGGAGAATTTTTTTTGAATTTTATTTTGATATAATTTTTTAAAAATTGTTTTTAACGTGACTCAAAATTTCGTGATTAAAAGAGTTTAGACCCCACCAAAATATGCAAAATTTCATTGAATTTTTTAGTAGTCCCCGGAATATGGTCTGTAATGCTAATAAAAAGAATATGGGCTTCAAAATATCCTTAAAAATTAGCAAATGGGTTGTAAATTATTGAAAATAATGGCTAATGAGTTGTATGTTGTTTTCCACAGATTTGGAGGCTGACTTCTGAGCCTACTAGGTTGACGATGACGTTGTCCTAAAAAAATTAACACGTACACAAGGCTTTGTCAACTTAGTCAACACAGAGCAGTGATTGTTGGATTTCCATCCAACGGCCGTCTTGCTTCTTCAATCTTTGATCTTCCTGCTCCAGCCACCCAAACTAGCGCCGGTAGGACTGCCTGCCCCTCCTCTCGTGGACGGTTGTGCTACCGCCAGGCCATCCCTCTACCCACCTGCACATCCTGTTATTTTCTGGCGATGTCAGCCTCACCCCGCAGTCAACCAGTCAGCGCTCATACTCCCCTCAACATGGGCATCCGCTGTTGTGGCTTTGCAGGCTCCGGGTAGTTCCCTTCCTGGGCCTCGCCTTCGTCCACCGCGTTTGTGCTCTAGGCGCGGCGTGGTCAACATGGTCAACAAACAACAGCCATCGGAAGAGGGATGTAAGTGGAGAGGGTGACAGTAGGGACCCACACAAGCAAGTGCCTCCTTATTACGTGCAAAATAATGATTCCTCCACCTGACAGCTGGGACCCACCAGAAGGGACTTTGTATTTCGCCAAAAAATGTTCCTCCCACTGACAGCTCGGACCCACCAGCTATATCTTCGCACGCAAGGAAGTGTCTCCTTATTATGTACAAAAAAATGAATACTGCCCCTGCTAGGTGGGAACCACCATAGTGGGAGGCTGACTTGTGGCCCTACTAAGTTGACGCATACGGAGGGCTTTGTCAACTTAGTCAATATGAATGATTCTAGCTCTAGTGACCGTACGATGTCCATCCAACGGCCGTAGTGCTTCTTAAACCTTTGGTCTTCTTGCTCCAGCCACCCAAACCAGCGCCGATTGTGCTGCCTGCTCGTGTCTCCCGTGGCCGGCTCTACTATCGCGCAGGCCTCACTGCCCCACCCTACTCCAAACTTTGGCCAGGCCATCCTCTAGTCACCCACAACCCCTGTTCTTTTGCGGCGAGGGCAGCCTCACACCGCAGCCGAACCAGTCAAGCCTCGTACTCCTCTCCGCGTGGGCATCCACTGTCGCGTCTTCCCTAGCTCCGCGTCGTCCCTTCCTAGGCCTCGCCATCGTGCACCACCTTGGTGCTCTCGGTGTGTCGTGGTCAATGTGGTCAAGGAACGACTTCCATCATAAGAGGACTATACGTGGAGAGGCTGACAGTTGGGTCCATGGCCGCAGCAAGGAACTGCCTCCTTATTACGCGCAAAATAATGATTCCTCCACCTGAGAGCAGGGAACCACCGGACGGGCCACCGTATTTCGTGAAAAAAACATTCCCCCCTAACTGCTGGGACCCACCAGCTACATATTCGCACGCAAGGAAGTGCATCCATATTACGGGCAAAAATATGATTCTCCCCATGATAGCTGGGATACACCAGCTATATCTTCGCACGCAAGGAAGTGCCTCCTTACATCCCTGATAGCTAGGACCCACCCGATCGAACCGTACATAGGGTTGTCTGTCTGGTCGCCAACGTGTACATACATATTGGTCGATCGGTCTGTCTATAGGCTGCAATGATGAACCGTGGCCGAGTAAGGAAGGGCACGTGTCACAGTAGAGGCACAGATGTAGCATGTCACGCAGTCCCATCTATATCGTGTACACGTATGTACAGCCAGGGTACAAGAAAGTAAATATGACGATGTACATACATATGGGCGGGCTCTCGAATGCCTACTCGCGCATATGTACGGCCAGGGCTCATGTACATGGAAAGGCAGTGGAGGGCAGCAACGACGTCCTGTTCATCAGAACGGAGAAACTGTGTCATGTTCATTGGGAGGCAACAGAATGTGTCCTGTTCATCGGGAGCCAACCGGCTTGGATGGAACAGCCGAAACGAGGCTTGGTGTACCGCAGAACGGAGGAAATGGACTTTTGTTCGACCGCCTACGGTCGAAACGGCATCCTGTTCATCAGGAGGGGTCTGGCATACGGCAAAATAGAGGAAACGGACTTCTCTTTGACCTCCTATGGTCGAAACAGGGTCATGTTCATCGGGAGGGGTGTGGCGTACGGCAAAACAGAGGAAACGGACTTCTCTTCGACCTCCGATGGTCGGAAGAGGGTCCTGTTAATCGAGAGGGGTGTGGCGTACCGCAAAATGGGATTCTATGGGCTACGGTTCATCCACCATCGACCTCCTCCAGCCTCCACCTGCTACTGCTCATCCATGGATTCTTCCTCCTTCCTCCACGGGCTCCTGTTCATCTAGCCTCCACCGGCTACTGCTCAACCAGCCCTCCACGGGGTCTTGTTCATCTAACCTCCACCGACTACTGTTCAACCAGCCCTCCACATGGGGTCCTGTTCAACCAGCCCTCCACGGGGTCATGTTCATCCACCCCAACCGGCTCGGGTGTGTGGCGGCCTCCTCTTGATCAGGGTCATTTTCATCTAGCGGTAGCGGCCTCTACTATCACGGGGTCCTATTCATCCAACCCCCACTGGGACTGTTCATCCAACCCCCTACAATGCTCACTGTTCATCAAGAGGCGGCAGGTTTGTTCGGCTTCAGTTAGCAGCAGTAGTGAAGGAATCACTTGATCGGGTTCAGTTAACAGCTAGGGATCGATCGATCGCTTGGGTTCAGTAATGCGTAGCTAGTGCAATAGCTCGGGATCAGTAAGCGAATGCCTTGCTCAGGTTTAGTTGGAGCCCAACATCTCACACAAACGCGTGTAGTGTACGAGAGAAATGTGCAAACCTCTGTGCATCGCTCGGCCCCGACCACCCACCATAACCAGGAACTCCCCGAAATGTTCCTCACCCTTGCTTCTACCACGGTTTTTTTTGTCATGGACAGCCCAAAGAATGTCATGCAGCTGCGTCTCCAGCCTGCCCAGGATGAAAAGCCCATTTTTTATCATGATTTATTGTCATACAAGTAGGAGCCCACCACATCTATGATGATACAGGGTTTTATCAAAATTATCGTCATAGAAGTGTCATAAGCATGGCAGAAAAAAAATTGTTCAGCCCAAAATGTCACGGATGTGTCTTTTTTTGTAGTGCAGGTGAGCGGATGAGGGGCTTGACGAGCCGCAGCTTGATGCCAGATAGGATCAGCCCGTTGGACCGCTCGACCTGGCCATTGGATTGAGGATGACCGACGGAGGCCAGGTCGAGCCGGATGCCGGAGACTGAGCAGTATTGCGCCAGAGCGCCTTTGGCAAAGTTGGTGTCGTTATCCGTGATGATGTTGTGCGGGACGCCATAGCGCACCATGATGTCTTTGACGAAAAAGGACGATCGTTGGCCCGTCCAGCTTCGTGGTCGATCGTACCTCGATCCACTTGGTGAACTTGTCGACCGCCACTAGCAAGTGCGTCATTGTCACGCCCAATATGCGATACTATCCTAAAGAGACTCGAAGGTCCCACCAAGGATAGAAGCGCATCTTCAAGACGCTTTTGCAAGGTGGATATCATTACATCAATATTACATAATAGATGGGGATACATACAAGAGGCATACAATGCCACACGAATACAACAACATCATACATAAGAGCATCATCCATCTACAGATGAAACACAAACAGAAACTCAAACGACATCCACCCTGCTAGCCCAGGCTGCCGACCTGGAACCTATCCCCTGATCGAAGAAGAAGCAGAAGAAGAACTCCAAAACAAGCAACCATCGCTCTCGCGTCAAGATCATCGCATAACATGTACCTGCAACTGTTGTTGTAGTAATCTGTGAGCCACGAGGACTCAGCAATCCCATTACCATGGGTATCAATACTAGCAAAGCTTAACGGGAAAGGAAGGGGTAAAGTGGTGAGGTTGCAGCAGCGACTAAGCATGATATGGTGGCTAACATACGCAAATAAGAGCGAGAAGAGAAGCAAAGGAACGGTTGTGAAGCTAGTAATGATCAAGAGGTGATCCTGAATACCTACTTACGTCAAACATAACCCAGAAACTGTGTTCACTTCCCGGACTCCGCCGAGAAGAGACCATCACGGCTACACACGCGGTTGATGTGTTTTAATTTGGATCTGGTGTCAAGTTATCTACAACCGGACATTAACAAATTCCCATCTGCCACATAACCGCGGGCACGACTCTCTAAAGTTTAAACCCTGTAGGGGTGTCCCAACTTAGCCCATGATAAGCTCTCGTGATCAACGAAGGATATTCCTTCTCCCAGGAAGACCCGATCAGTCTCGGAATCCCGGTTTACAAGACATTTCGACAATGGTAAAACAAGACCAGCAAAGCCGCCCGATGTGCCGACAATCCTGATAGGAGCTGCACATATCTCGTTCTCAGGGCAACACCGGATGAGACATCCTACGAGTAAAACCAGACCTCGAGTTTCCCCGAGGGGGCCCCGCAGTCTACTCGGTTTGGACCAACACTTAGACAAGCATTGGCCCGGGGGGCTAAAATAAAGATGACCCTCGAGTTAATTACTCCCAAGGGAAATATAAGTGGTGGTGAGGCAAATGGTAAAACCAAGGTTGGGCCTTGCTGGAGGAGTTTTATTCAAAGCGAACTATCAAGGGGGTCCCATAAATCACCCGACCGCGTAAGGAACACAAAATCCGGGAACATAACACCGGTATGACGGAAACTAGGGCGGCAAGAGTGGAACAAAACACCAGGCATAAGGCCGAGCCTTCCACCCTTTACCAAATATATAGATGCATTAATTAAATAAGAGATATTGTGATATCCCAACATAACCATGTCCACCATGGAGCAATCTTCAACTTCACCTGCAACTAGCAACGCTATAAGAGGGGCTGAGCAAAGCGGTAACATAGCCAAGCAACGGTTTGCTAGGAAGGATGTCAAAGGTTAGAGGTTCATGGAACTTTGGGAGGCTTGAAGAGCAAATGATAGGTAGCGCAGCAAAGCGATAGAACGAAGCAACTAGCATAGCAATGATAGTAGTGAGATCCAGGGTAGCGGTCATCTTGCCTGAAATCCCGCAAGGAAGAAGAACGAGTCCATGAAGAAGATGAAGCCACGAAGACGAACCAAGCGTAGACGAACGAATCCTCACGATCGCAACGAAACGGGAACTATCGAGAAGAAGCACACAACATAGTAAACACACCACACATAGACAAGACATGATGCACAACAAGCATGATGCATGACAAAGCTAGATGAGGCTACTCATGGCAAGAGATGATGCAAACAAGAACAACACATCAAAGCAAGTTTAAATGAGGCCGGAAACAACATATAACAATTCCAGTAAGTCCTCATATGCAAGTTTCAAAGTTGGTCCAGATCTGAACAAACATTAAGTTGGAGTTGCTAAACAGCAAGTTAAAGAGCACCAAGAGGATCTACACGAGATTCTAGTCAAGTTACATATAAAGTTCATTTAATTCGGAGCTACGGCCTAGAAGATATGAGCAAAACAAGTTCAACATGGCATTGATGCAAAATGCATACAAACATCAAGCAAACACTCTCAAAACAAGGATGCAACATGATAATATGAAACTACAAGCAAAATCAAGCAATTTTCGTATATAGCACACTCAAAACGGAGCAACGGTTCAACACATACACTCTATACAAGCTATAACAACAATCTATCCGAAACAACAACTAGGCATCTTGCAAGCATCAAAACAATAAGCTACAGCACCCCAACATAAGAACAAAAGGCATGAGCATGAAGTACAGGTAAAGCATGACAAAACATGAACACTGAGCTATCTCCAGAAGCTACTAGAACATGCTCAAAAGGACATGGCAAGATTGCAAATAATAACAGTTTCAGACACAGCAGAAATAACATCAGGTTGCAATGTTTAGAGCTATCAAACAACATGCTACAGGAACTTATCATGGCAAACAAAGGCATGGCATGAATCTGCTAATTGCATATAACAAAAGTCCCTTACTGACCATGAGCAAAAAAGGAGAAGAAGATATGATGGCACCCATGTAAACATAGCAAGTTATATGACAGATTCATACATAGCAGGAACAACAATAAGTAGGCATGTTGGTGAGCTTAAACCACTCACCACAGAGCAATACATGGCATGGCAAGGCAACCAACAGTAAGAAGACATGTTTATGAAGCTAAGCATGGCAAGAACAAGTTCATAGGGTACATGGATCACTAGCGACAATCACGGCAACATTGAACTTAATGTTAATCAGGCTGACAGCAACATTATTTAGCAACTTTGGAGCAAGATAACAACAAGTTACAGCAGGCTATAAATGCAACCAGGGGCATGAATGGATAGCGCATGACATGTATAACAAAACATCCTTTGTGAACATCTCCAGATTATGCATAGAATGACTTGTAGCAGCAGGTTTACATAGCAACAAAATGTAACAGAATCAGCCTAGCAAAATAGCAACAGCAAGTACCCTACTTAACAAGCTTGATGCACTCACTACACAACTCACAAAAATACATGGATAGCACCTCTGAAAAGATGGCATGACATAGAACAAAACACATGTAGAGCTCATGCTCATAGGATGCACACATCAAATGCAACAAAAATGACAAATGAGCATGTTATAACAGTTCCAGCAGATTAACATCATATAGCACGCAAAAATGACAAATGAGCATGTTGCAACGATGATTCAGGCATCAAGATGGACTCAAATGAACATGATGCAATGGAATGAAATGAATTACTCATCGAGACGAACAATTTGACATATTACACGCACGAAACGGAGCAGTATGCATGGAGATATGATGCGATGAACATGGCATGATAATGTAAATAATTTCAGGACTTGGCAGTTTTCAGGAACAAAAATGGAGAGAGCGTGATTTAGTAAATAATGCACGGGCGAGGATCTGTGGGTTGCTCACCACATGGGCTCGGCCCAGGAAGAAGGAGGAGGCAGGTCGGCGTGGGCTGGGACTTGGGCCCACGTTGGCCTTGGCCATCGCGGCTGTCATCCTGTGCTCACGCACGAGGCACCAAGGCCATGGCGGTGGCGAACCTGCAAGGGAGGCGGCGGCGCCGGAGCGCGGGGGGGGCCAGGAGGGGCCGGGGCAG
The DNA here is from genome assembly GCF_002162155.2 of Triticum dicoccoides. Taxonomy (NCBI): domain Eukaryota; kingdom Viridiplantae; phylum Streptophyta; class Magnoliopsida; order Poales; family Poaceae; genus Triticum; species Triticum dicoccoides. Next base: position 405,343,027 of record NC_041391.1, on the reverse strand, counting down.
GTCCGGTGAGCGGCGGAACGGACCGATCCGGCCGTGGGGGGGCCGGATCCGGCCGGCGACGAGGTTCTCTAGCGGCGGCGGTGGCTCCTGCACGGGGAGAGAGAGACCTTAGAGGAGGAGAGGGAGAGGGAAAAAGGAGGGAGGAATGGGGCGCGGGAATCTGGCCTGGCGGGGCGCCGGTGGCAGGGTTGCTGGAGGGACGCAGGACGGCGACGGGATCGGGCGGACGCGGGCGCCGGCGACGAACTGCGAGGAGGTACCGGGGTCGGGCGAGGGAGCAGGGACGAGCGCGGGCGAGCGCTCGGGAGGGCGGCGGCACGCGGGCTCCCTCCGGGCCCAGATCTGGCCCCGGGCAGGTCTGATGCGGGCCGCGAGGGCCGCGGGGAGGTGGGAGGAGGCCAGGGCGACGTGGAGGCCTGTGAGTGGCTGCGGGAGGCAGGGTAGGCGACGTGGTGGCGCCCGGTTGGCCGGGGCGACGCCTCAGGTGGCGGCATGGCCTCTGGGCCGGCGACAAGTGGCGGCGAGGGAGTGGGGCGGCGCGGATTTCAAGGTGGCGGCGGCGGCTGATCCGAGGGGGAAGGCTAGAGGTAGGAGGAGGGCTAGGTTAGCCAAATTTGGAAGGGAAGGGTTGTTTAAATAGGCAGGGATTAGGTTTAGGGGGTTTGGGGGGTTTCGGAGCCTCTGATCACGATCCGATGGCTCCGGTCGGAGGGGGGGTTGTAGGATGGCTAGGTGGGCTGCAAGAGACTGTGTAGAAGGCCTTGGGCTGAGAAGAGAGAAGAGAGAGAGAGGCCCGGCGGCAGTTTCCGGATACCGAAAACGTCCGACGAATATACCGGCTATATCGCGAACTCCGAATGCGACGAAATTTGACAGGCGGTCTGTCTACACTATAATAAGACCGCACGCCAAGTTTCAACCCTTTCCGAGAACATTTTTATGCCACTTATAAAATAATATTTCGGAGGTGCCGCGAGCGCGTGTGAGAGTGTCTGGCTCAGAACGGACCGGCAGAACCCGAACGGATGCAAGTTTTGAAAAACATGCAGATGAAATGCAGATGATGACATGGCAAAATGCAACACGCAAGCAAATGACATGGCAACGACGACTATTAACTGGAAGACAACTGGCGCATCGAATCCGGGGCGTTACAGTCATGTCGCCCTGAGCGGTCTTGAAGGGTCCCGCCATGTCGAGCCCCCAGACCGTGAAGGGCCAGGTGATCGGGATGGTTTGCAGGGTTGAAGCTGGCTGGGGGCTGCGTTTGCCGAAACATTGGCAACCTTCACACTTGAGAATGAGCGACTCGGTGTCTTTGAGGGCCGTGGGCCTGTAGAAACCATGGCGGAAAGCCTTGGCCACCAGGGACCTAGAGGCGTCGTGGTGCTCGCACTCGCCCTGATGTATGTCAAGGAGGATCTCTATGGCCTCGTCTTGCTCGACGCATCGCTAGAACACGCCTTTCACGCTGCGCTTGACGAGCTCATTGTTGATGATGTTGTAGGTGGTCGCCCGGTGTTACACTTGTCGGGCCTCGGTCTCATCCATGGGGAGCGCTCCGCTCTCCAGGAGGAACAGGATGGCCTGGGCCCATGACGGAGCCATCACCATGGTGAAGATGGCCACCAAGGCGGGCTCTGGGGTGGCAGCCCCTGGGTCGGACACAACAGCGGTAGGCTTGAGCACATCAGCCCTCGGGCTGGGGTCCATGGTCGCCGGGGTCGAGCAGGCAGCCCCTGGGCCGAGATCACCAGTCCCCGGGCCGAGATCCGCAGCCCCCAGGACTAACTTGGGGACGGCAGCCCCCAGGTCCGGGTTGGGGAGGGGTGCTGTAGGATCGTCCGGGATAAAGATGGACTCGGAATCTGGAGACGGCTTGACAGATGGCTTGCGCAAGTGCTCGAGGGAGACACCGGATGGTATGGCCTGCCGTGATGAGCCAATCTTGGCTAGCATGTTGGCGGCTTCGTTTTCTGCCCGCGGTGTGGCACCCCGGCTCAGAGCAACAGGTTTAACTTGCATTGCCAGCCCAGAGATCAAGTCTTCTGGCAACACACAACAACATGGTGCAGAAACAACCGCTTTACTGATGCTAGGGGAAACATAAGTCTGATATTACATCAAGTTGCGAGGCCAAGCGGCACACACGGTGCGGCTGAACAGTATGTACATTATTTAATGAAAATAAAAGGGGCCTCGATCACATCTACGCGGTAGCGGGACAATGACGAAGTGGAACTCCATAGCACAGTGACACCGACATGGACATGATCTAGACGCGGGAAGCTCCCTGATCCGATACGACTTGCCTGAAATCTAGCATGACACGCCAGGTCAGTACATTGAATGTACTTGCAAGCTCACAACAAACATAAGCATAATGGAAAACAATATCATGACAATTATTCAGGTTAATGCAATGCAAATCATACTACTGATGCGGTGAAACAAACTTGTGCACCGAGTCCCTCGGACTCGCTTACCAGACGGGTTACCTCGTAGCCGAACGGTGATCATACTCGGATCACAACTGAAACCAGCATTCATGATCATCTCATGATCCCACAAATCATCACAAAACCAGTGCCAATAATAAATCTTTATTGTGCAAGACTACTTTTAAATGTTGATCCATGGTGTGACTTACTCACGAGTTGTGTCTGTAACCGAGGACGCGGCTATCGATAGATGGAATACACTCTGCAAAGGTAGCGCACTTTACTCACACCTCGGAATCCCAGGCCTTGGCATCCCATTCGGGTGGACCAACGACACTCCGACGAAACCCTTCCCTTGCCATGACACTCTCCCGGCCACTCCGACCAACTCCCCTCTGGGCTAAGTCATGGGTGGCCCCGTGCCTACCAAAGGCATCAACGGCCACCGTCATGGCAAAACCAGTCCCAAACGGGGACAGGGTACCATAAAAACAAATGGGCACACAAGGTTATGTCTGCTTACCGGGCCAGGGTACAGCATGCCCATAACCTTCCCTCATTGGAGGCACCGGCAAGAGGCATGATAACGGACCGAATCAAGACCTCCCCATAAAGGTAAATGTGGTCGCACTGAGGAAAAACCTGATTCAATGGCACCATGACTTGATCAATGTTATATTCAAGTTGACTTGATCAATGTTATATTCAAGTTGGATTATTATCAGGTTTAACTTGAAAATAAAATAACCCCAAGTCATCAGATGCCATGATCATGCAACTTTTCGACATGCAAAGCATACCACTCACATGAATAGATCAACATCATAAAAATGATTTTCTTGCACTACTCGTCATCAAACCTTACTGATTCTACTTCACTGGTTTTATCATGCATCATTTTAATTACCTCATAAATTATATGAAAATCAATTCATCATGAAGAAACTACCATTATTCATAAAAGCATATTCACTTAGTTAAAACTTTATTCTACTGACCAAACTAGTTCATGCATTCAACTAGTAACTTAAGCAAGCATTTCAAGCATGACAAAGTAACTAGAACTAAACAATATTTATTTAACTAATTTAAATGCATGAAAAATAACTTATATCCAAGTAGGAAAATCATATATATTGAAATGACACCATCCAAATGTTGGTGTGCCTTGCCTTAGTGCAGAGGAGGTTCACACTCCTCCTGGTTATCTTCAAGACAAGTCTCTCCCTCTGAAAATATTTAAAAACAGCAAAACAAAATATCAAAAACCATTCTGAAAATCACAAGAAATTCTAGACAACAAGGAAAAATCCACACTTTCGTGTGCCGCTAGAGCTCTTAAGAACAAACACATTGCAAAAAGAATCAACCCATTTGGTCTTGTAGTTTAAAAGTTATCACTGGTCAAAGTTCTGGTCAAATTTTTTAATTATATTGAATTAAACAGAAAACCAGGGGGGTGACGTCGATGCGTATTCAGATTTTTGAATTATATTGAATTAAACAGAAAACCAGGGGGGTGACGTCGATGGCGTAATCATAGAATACACATCCACTCGTACCGCTTCGAGCGCGAGTGGAGAGGATTGATAATCCCCAAGTGCAAGGAATCATCATAGCACTTTCCAAAGGTGGAAGTGATAAGTATGGAGTGTCGAACCCACAAGGAGCTAAAGGTAAGATCAATATTCTCTCAAGCCCTATCTGCCACGACTCTACGTGCACCGAACGTTTACTTCCAACTAGCAACGGGAAATAAAACTATGTTGTGGGTATGAAGAGGATAACTTTGTATGATATCGGAGAGCTAAAACATAAAAGTAGGTGCTGTTATCATAAATTTAGAATATATTACTAAATAATATAGATAGCGAGTGTGGAATAATGGTGGATTGGTGTGCGGAATTGTCCTAGGCAATTATTAACAAGACCGGTAATCACTATTGCAGTTTCCTATGAGGGAGAGCCATAAGCTAACATACTTTCTCTACTTGGATCATATGCACTTATGATTGGAACTCTAGCAAGCATCCGCAACTACTAAAGATCATTATGGTAAAACCCAACCATAGCATTAAAGCATCAAGTCCTCTTTATTCCCATATGCAACAATCCCTCTTACTCGGGTTTGTGTTTCAGTCACTCACCAACCCACTATAAGCGAATCATGAACGTATTGCAACACCCTACAGCGGGAATCCCTCACGCTTGCGCGACACGGAGGGCACCATAGGACCCCACCAAAGTAAAACATACAACTCATACTGATGCGGAGCATCCCATGATCATCCCCATGGACGCATCTACATCCCCTACAACACCACTTGGACCTATGACTCGAGCACGTGCAAGAGCTCTTGAAACCGAGGTGACATCACTCCTCTCCCAATTCCCTTTCGATTCACATGAGACATGGTTACTACCTCAAACGGAAACGCTATGCATACTCAGGTACCAAGGAGTTAACCGTGAAGAAGCTAGGAAGCAAGGAGAACCGGAAGCGGAAGACATGCGTGAAGATGGAGAGGAAAGGCACCAAGGCCCAGACTGGCCGGACGATCCGGACGGCGGCCCGGACAATCCGGACAGAGCCCGGACGTTCCAGACCACCACCCGGACGATCCGGCTAACTCACCCCGAAGGCAACCGAAGCTCCCACCTGAAGCCGGACCATCCGGACCCCGTCCCGGATCATCCGGACCCTGCCCGGACGTCCGGACCCCCAGCCGGACATCCGGCCCTGCGCCGCCACCAGCCGGGCCTCCAACTCATCCGGGCCTCCACCCGGACCATCCGGACCAGCCCGGATCATCCGGCTCCACTCCCGGATCATTCGGCCAGCGCCTGCGCGCGTGTGTTGGGCTGAGCCCATTACACCTTCGCCCCCTAGCCTATGTATAGGACTCCTCCTCCTCCCTTTGAGACTTAGCACTGGATTAGCTCATATTTGTGAGAGAGCCTTTGCTCATCCACTTGGATACTTCTCCCTGGAGCTCACGATCTCTTCGGAGAAGATGCCCCAAGCGGATTCAAGACCCCTTTCTAGGGAAGAACATCAAGGCCTCCTCGTGGAGAAGAACGGTTCCTTTGTATCCTCTACCTTTGTTGACTTTGGATCTCGTGTATCTCTTTGTGTTCGGTGATCTAGCACTTGTGTGATTGATTCCTTGTCGGTTTAGTGATTCTCTCTCATTTTCCCCGTGTTTTCCCTTTGTGCTTCCGCGTGTCCTTCGTGATTCCCCATAGGATCCACTCCAAACATGAAAGATCGTCGCTATAGGGTTCCACCCTACATCATATGGTATCACGAGCCACGTTGATCACGTTTCTGGAGCCCCTACCCCTCTTTTTCTAGCTTGATTTTGTTGTTTTCGTCCTAAATCCGAAAATCCCCACCAAAAATAGCCCCAAATTTTTTTGTGATTTGTTGGTTTTGATGATGATTTGTTGATTTTGATCCGTGGATTCGGTGTGTAACTCGTGGATCTTGCTTTTCCCCACCTTCTCCCCCTCGAAATCCATCCAAAATCCGCGGATTCGTCGAATTTCTCGCCGTTTTCGAGTTCATCCCGAGCAGTTCCCGACCGCGATTGACCTGCCCGGATCATCCGAACCCTGACCCAGATCATCCGGACACGCCCGGATCATCCGGATCCTGACCCGGATCATCCGGCTTCCTCTGCCGAAACTGCAGTTTTGCAGTTCTCCACCACCACCACCTACGTCTACATACTTCCACACTTCAACCACCACCACTTCCACCTGCCAAAATCCCACGATACAACCTCCGTACCACCATTCGACTTTGGGTTCGAGAATTTGAGTTGTGATTGCACGTGTCCTATTGTGTTTCGGCTATCTAGGTACGGTAAGACATCAACATAACCATCGCTCATCTTCGACGACTTCTCATCTTCGCTACAGACGGTAACTTCGACGACATCTTTTTCATACCTTCAATTGCATTGATAACCATCATACCCCATCTTTTGCGTAGCTTACCCATCGAGACTAGCCATTGAGTATTGACGGCAACGTGACTTGTGCACATTAGTGATAATACTCCATATCATACATACCATACCATCGTGGTGCATATCTCGAAATCAACTTGTGTGTCACAAAGTTGTCATCGCATACAAAATTGCTATCTTGGTTCGTGAAGTATTGCATGAGAAAAGAGCTCAAAAGTGAGAGCCACCCAAGCTTTTAAGCAAAGAGGAAAGATAAGCAAAGAGCTTATAAGCAAGAACCATAGCATCATACAACATTAAGATTGTCATATAAGATCATCTTGGATCATAGCACCGAAATACCATACATATAGCATACTTGGGATAGAGATCGTTGCATTTTTGCCTAGTAGGTTGTGCACAAGCTCCGTATCCGCCTTTTGTCCAATCGTGCTAGCGTCTCTCTAGTATTGTGCAACAAGAGCATTTTCGTGGACTCCACATTTTGGCTCACTTTTGGTTTGCACAATCCCATTTATCTATTTGCGTGTGTGTTTCCGTGTACCACTTCTTGCTTGGTCTACTTGTTGCATTTGCGAATTTGCGAATCTTTTTCAACATCTTTGAGTCAAACTAACGATTGCAATCAATTTTGTGCCACCATCCTAACCAAGCTCCACCATAAGCTTTTACTTGTGTAGGTGTGAGAACCGACAAGAATTGGTACCAATAGTGCTATTTCATTGTCCGCATTTGAGTGAACTTGATTCATCCTCAACATCGGTCAAAGGTACATTGGTATTAGTTCTTCTCCTTCTACCACTCACAATTTGCTTGAAATGATGGATAGGCCAAGTACTTCTACCAACCCACTCTTCATCGAGCAAGACGACGACATGTCATCATACATCACCAAGAGCCACCTCTTTGGTGCACAACAAGCATTGCATCAAGAGCAACAAGCAATGAACGACCGCATCGACAACCTCGCCACCGACTTACGACTCTCCGAGCAACGTACAAGAGACTACTTCGACAATAAGCTCGATGCGCACAAGCAAGAGAACGATGCAAGAATGGACGAAATCCGCGCCTTGTTGGTGAACCGGCCTCCTTCTACATCGTCATACTCAAGACGGAGCCACTCAAGTCGACACTCTGACGACTCCTTCTTCGGCTCAAGTACACCGTCATCGAACACTCTTCGACAAGCCGCGCGTCAAGACCGTCATGCATCTCCCAACCCGCTACATGTCAAGCATTCACAAGAGCAAGTCAATGAGAAAATCCCTTGTCCTCAATCAAACCAAGTGGCGTTTGCTCAAGCTCAAGAACAACAACGTCTTCGTCGCCAAGAAGAAGAAGAAGAAAGAGCGCGTCTACACCAAGAGCAACAAGACGCCGAGGCTCAACGTCTTCAACAACAACAACGAGAAGCACAAGCTCTTGAGGCGGAACATGCACTTCAAGCATCAAGTCGAGCTATCGCCAACTGCAATCGCGAATGGCGCAATAAAGAGGAAGCCCTTCGAGAAGAAATCCAAGAGAGGAACTACCATCCACGTGTCCAACATCAAGCTACACAAGCTCCCTCACAAGCTCATCAAGCTCAACCTCAACCTCAAGGTCAACAAGAGCAAGTTGATCATGGAATTCCTCCACGCCAAGAGCAACATGAGGATGATTACCCTCCACGTCAAGGGCGTCATCATCACCATCGCCAACAACACAATGAAGAGCAACGCTATGGCAAGCTCAAATTCACAATGCCCAAGTTCAATGGAAGCAATGATCCCGAAGAGTACCTCTCATGGGCATTGAAGGTAGACAAGATTTTTCGTTTACACAACTATGAGGAAGAGAAGAAGATCGCTATGGCATCACTTGAGTTCCAAGACTATGTACTCATATGGTGGGAACAAGTCCTTGAGCGCCGACAAGCAAGAGGTGAACCTCCAATCACCACTTGGGCTCAAATGAAGGATGTCATGCGAGCACGTTTTGTGCCAACCTACTACAACCGCGATCTCTTCAAGAAGCTACAACTCCTCAAGCAAGGAACAAAGAGTGTTGAAGAATACTACAAGGAATGGAGATTTCCATGATTCGAGCCAATGTCACGGAGGATGATGAGCAAACAATGGCACGATTCTTGAATGGACTAAATCATCCCATCAAGAAGATCGCTGACTTCCAACCCTACTCCAACCTCATTGAGCTCGTGCATCAAGCTACAAAGGCAGAACGTCAAGTGCAAGATGACTTCAAGTATGCCAAGTACTCCTCCAAGACCTACGGCTTCTCCAATAACCAAGCTTCAACAACTACTCCAACTTCGACATCAACCAAGCCTTCTCCAAGCAACGACGAAAAGTCAAGTTACAAGAAAACTTCCACAAGTTCAAGTCGTCTCCCTCCTACTACAAGCAACTTCAAGCCGCGTGCTTCGTCATCTACTCCAACCGATGAGACCATCAAGAGAAGCTCCTTCAAGTGTTTCACTTGCGGCGGCCGAGGCCACAAATCCTACGAATGCACAAACAAGCGCACAATGATACTCAACGACGATGGCACCTACGACTCAATGAATGAAGATGAAATGGAAGCTATTGAGCAAGTGGCCATGCATAGGCGAGTGAATGAAGATGAAGATGACCAAGTCTTTTGTGAAGAAGATACGAGCCCCGCTCTTGTTGTCTCCAAGGTCTTGACTCTTCAACATCAACAAGAAGAAGACCAACGATGCCACATCTTCCACACAAAGGCCGGCATCAATGGATGATCCGTCAAGGTCATCATCAATGGAGGTAGTTGCCATAACTTGGCAAGTGAAGAACTATGCTCCAAGCTTCAATTGGTCAAGAAGAAGCACCCGCACCCCTACAAGGTTCAATGGCTAAGAGACTCCGGCACTATACGAGTTGAGCATACAGTCCAAGTATCCTTCAAAATTGGTGCATATGAGGACACTTCGGAGTGTGATGTGGTCCCAATGACCGTTTGCCACCTCCTTCTTGGTCGACCATGGCAATTCGACCGTGGTGTCTTCCACAACGGGCGTACCAACCACTATAGCTTCAAGATGAAAGGAAAGGAATGTGTGCTACGACCTATGTCTCCTAGTCAAATGATAGCCGACAAGCAAGCCACCCATCATGGAGAGAAGAGTGATAAAGTGATCCACCAAAAAGTGAGTGAGAGCCACAAGCCAAACTTGAGAGCCTCTTCGCCTAGAGAGAAAAACCTCATACTATTTGCCACAAAAAGTGAGATGAGAGAAGTGTGTGAGAACCCATCGAGTGTGATGCACTTTGTCCTTGTGTGCAAGGATGGAGAAACAAAAACTAACACCATTCACGAGCTACCTTTGGTGTTTCAGTCTCTTTTGCAGGAATTTCAAGATGTTTTCCCCGATCAGCTACCTCCGGGTCTACCTCCTGTACGAGGCATTGAGCATCGAATCGACCTCATCCCCGGAGCACCACTTCCAAACAAAGCTCCATACCATGTCAATCCCGAAGAAACCAAGGAGATTCAACGGCAAGTACAACAACTAATCGACAACGGTCATGTACGTGAAAGCTTAAGCCCTTGTGCCGTTCCCATCATACTTGTGCCTAAGCCCGATGGAAGTTTCCGCTTGTGTTCCAATTGTAGACCTGTAAATGCTATCACCGTTCGCTATAGGCATCCCATTCCTCGCTTAGATGATATGCTTGATGAACTTAATGGAGCCAACTTTTTCTCAAAAATTGATCTTAAAAGTGGCTATTACCAAATACGCATTCAAGAGGGTGATGAATGGAAAACTGCTTTCAAAACAAAATTTGGATTATATGAATGGTTAGTCATGCCTATGGGTTTATCGGAGGCTCCCGTTACTTTTGTGCGTCTCATGCATCATGTACTTCGCCCTTACATTGGAGTCTTTGTTGTGGTTTGCTTTGATGATATTCTTGTGTTTAGCAAAACCATGAAAGAGCATCTTGATCATGTTAAGCTCGTTTTGCAAACACTTCGCAAGGAAAGTCTTTATGCCAACATGAAAAAGTGCACATTTGGTGTTGACAAAGTGGTTTTCTTGGGTTTCGTTGTCTCCTCCAAGGGTGTCCATGTTGATGAAACTAAAATTGAAGCAATTAAAACTTGGCCCCAACCCACCAATTTGCAACAAGTGCGTAGTTTTCTTGGTCTTGCGGGTTTTTATCGCTGCTTTGTGAAAGATTTTAGCACAATAGCCGCTCATTTGCATGCTTTGAGTAAGAAGAATGCTCCTTTTGTTTGGGGATCTTTGCAATCCACCGCTTTTGATGAGCTCAAGTCTTTGCTTACTCATGCTCCGATTCTTGCTTTGCCCAATTTTGACAAAACTTTTGAGGTTCATTGTGATGCAAGTGGTACCGGAATTGGCGGAGTTTTGATGCAAGAAAAACGAGCCATTGCATATTTTAGTGAAAAACTCTCCGGTGCTCAACTTAACTATCCCATATATGACAAAGAATTGTATGCTTTAGTGCGTGTACTACATGTTTGGGAATAGTATCTTAGACCTCATGAGTTTGTCATCCATACCGATCATGAAACGCTTAAGTACTTGCAAGGTCAAACTAAGTTGAACAAGCGTCATGCCAAATGGAGTGAATTTATCGAATCTTTACCCTATGTGATCAAATACATTAAGGGTAAGGAAAATGTAGTTGCGGATGCGCTCTCACGCATATGTACGCTTGTCACTAAACTTGAGTTGAATGTTATTGGTTTTGAGCACATCAAAGACTTGTATGCTAATGACCCATCTTTTGCTATTCCTTATGCTAAGTGTTTGACGCATACTTCTTGGGAACAATATTACATCAAAGATGGCTATCTTATGAGAGCTAACAAACTATGCATTCTTGAGTCTTCTCTTCGTTTGCTACTTTTGCAAGAGGCTCATGGAGGCGGACTCATGGGACATTTTGGACGAGATAAGACATTCGCCACGCTCTCCAAGAACTACTTTTGGCCCAAGATGTTTCGAGACGTCTCACGCTTCACAACCCGACGCTCTACATGTCGCAAAGCTAAGTCTAAAGCTCAATCTCATGGTCTTTACATGCCTCTTCCTATTCCTTATCAACCTTGGGAATACATTAGCATGGACTTTGTACTTGGTTTGCCTAGAACTCAAAATGGAAAGGATTCCGTGTTTGTTGTTGTGGACCGATTTTCTAAGATGGCACATTTCATCCCTTGCAACAAGATAGACGATGCTTCACATGTTGCAAATCTCTTTTGTAGGGAAATCTTGCGTCTCCATGGAGTACCAAAGACAATCATCTCCGACCGCGACGTCAAGTTCTTGAGTTACTTTTGGAAGACCCTATGCGCCAAGCTCGGAATCAAGCTCTTGTTCTCATCCGCATACCATCCACAAACTGACGGCCAAACGGAGGTGACGAACCGGACTCTCTCCACTCTACTTCGCGTGTTGATCAAGAAGAACATCAAGGAGTGGGAAGCATGTCTACCCATCGCCGAGTACGCCTACAACCGGGCAAGACATTCGACGACCGGCAAGTCCCCCTTCGAGGTCGTCTACGGCTTCAACCCGTTGTCACCATTGGACATGCTACCTCTTCCTCTAAAAGAGCGCACCAACATGGATGCGAGTGCACGAGCAAGCTACATCAAGAAGATGCATGAGGATACAAGACACACCATCGAGCGCCAAGTACAACGACTAGCGACCAAGCTCAACATCAACAAGCAACCCATGATCTTCAACATAGGCGATCTCGTGTGGCTACACCTTCGCAAGGACCGCTTCCCAAACGAACGCAAGTCCAAACTTCTCCCTCGAGCCGATGGACCCTTCAAGGTGTTAGCACGCTACAACAACAACGCTTATAAGATCGACCTACCAAGCGACAAATACAACGTGAGCGACATCTTCAACGTCAAAGACCTCTCGCCTTACCATGGTGATGAAGATTTCGATCCGAGGTCGGATCTCTCCCAAGGGGGGGAGATGATGCGGAGCATCCCATGATCATCCCCATGGACGCATCTACATCCCCAACAACACCACTTGGACCTATGACTCGAGCATGTGCAAGAGCTCTTGAAACCGAGGTGACATCACTCCTCTCCCAATTCCCTTTCGATTCACATGAGACATGGTTACTACCTCAAATGGAAACGCTATGCATACTCAGGTACCAAGGAGTTAACTGTGAAGAAGCTAGGAAGCAAGGAGAACCGGAAGCGGAAGACATGCGTGAAGACGGAGAGGAAAGGCACCAAGGCCCAGACTGGCCAGACGATCCGGACGGCGGCCCGGATGATCCGGACAGAGCCCGGACGTTCCGGACCACCACCCGGACGATCCGGCTAACTCACCCCGAAGGCACCCGAAGCTCCCACCTGAAGCCGGACCATCCGAACCCCGTCCCGGATCATCCGGACCCTGCCCGGACGTCCAGACCCCCAGCTGGACATCCGGCCCTGCGCCGCCACCAGCCGGGCCTCCAGCTCATCCGAGCCTCCACCCGGACCATCCGGACCAGCCCGGATCATCCGGCTCCACTCCTGGATCATCCGGCCAGCGCCTGCACGCGCGTGTTGGGCTGAGCCCATGTACCCCTTCGCCCCCTAGCCTATATATAGGACTCCTCCTCCTCCCTTTGAGACTTAGCACTGGATTAGCTCATATTTGTGAGAGAGCCTTTGCTCATCCACTTGGATACTTCTCCTCGGAGCTCACGACCTCTTCAGAGAAGATCCCCCAAGCGGATTCAAGACCCCTTTCTAGAGAAGAACATCAAGGCCTCCTCGTGGAGAAGAACGGTTCCTTTGTATCCTCTACCTTTGTTGACTTTGGATCTTGTGTATCTCTTTGTGCTTGGTGATCTAGCACTTGTGTGATTGATTCCTTGTCGGTTTAGTGATTCTCTCTTGTTTTCCCCGTGTTTTCCCTTTGTGCTTCCGCGTGTCCTTCGTGATTCCCTGTAGGATCCACTCCAAACATGAAAGATCGTCGCTATAGGGTTCCACCCAACATCACATACCAATCGAGATCATCAATCAACCCAAAGACAAAAGATATCTACTCAAAACATCATAAGATGGCAACACATCATTTGATCATAATATGTGGCATAAAGCATCATGTTCAAGTAGGGATCACAGCGGGGTGCGGGAGAGTGGACCGCATAAAAGAGATGAGGATGGTGATGATGATGGTGATGTTGATGAAGACGATCACCGTGGCGATGATTCCCCTCCCTATGGCACTCCAGCGCCACCGGAAGAGAGGAGGAGAGGTTCTCCCCCTTGTGCTTCCTCCTCCATGGCCTCCACCCTCTGGTCCTTGGCCTTCATGATGATGAAGACCCCTCTGGGATACTCCTCCATGGCCACCGGTGATGATGGCCCCCTCCGGCAGGGCGCCGGAGAGGGCCTAGATTGATTTCTCGTGGCTACAGAGGCTTGCGGCGGTGGAACTTCTGATCTAATCTCTGTTCTGGAAGTTTTAGGGTACGAGAGTATATATGGGTGCAGGGAGGACGTCGGTGGACTTCCGGGCTGGCCACGAGGTAGGGGGCGCGCCCCCCACCCTTGTGGGCAGCCCGGGATTCCCCTGGTGAGCTTCCAGTACTCCATGGGCTTCTTCTGGTCCAAAAATAGGTTTCGTGGAGTTTCAGGTCTTTTGGACTCCGTTTGATATTACTTTTCTTCGAAACACTGAAATAGGCTAAAAACAACAATTCTGGGCTGGGCCTCCGGTTAATAGGTTAGTCCCAAAAATAATATAAAAGTGGAAAATAAAGCCCAATATTGCCCGAAACAGTAGATAATATAGCATGGAGCAATCAAAAATTATAGATACGTTGGAGACGTATCAGGCATCCCCAAGCTTAATTCCTGCTCGTCCTCGAGTAGGTAAATGATAAAAAGATAATTTTTTATGCGGAATGCTAGTAAGTGCTTAAGTTTGATCAATGATAATTCCAATCACTTTTTCTAGCATCATTAGATATCATAACTATAGCTCATCTCATAAAACTTTTCATGATCAAGTAACAAGCAAGTCACAATGTCAAGTATGGTTCAGAAACTTCATTGAGAACTAACAAACTATAATCTCAGTCATTGAAGCAATTGCAATTTATCATAACATCAGAAAGAGTCAAGAATAGAGCTTTTCAGCAAGTCCACATACTCAACTATCATATAGTCTCCTACAGTTGCTAACACTCACACAATACTTGTGGTTATAGAATTTCAGTCTGACACTGAGAAAGATATGGGCTTATTGTGTTGCCTCCCAACATATTCACCTTTAGGTGATGTCAACAATAATAGCCCGTGCTAACTTATATCCAATTGGATATATATATATATATATATATATATATATATATATATATATATATATATCATGATCTTTCAAACACAAGGAGCTTGCCAAAGGATAAAATGAAAAAGGGAATGGTGAGGATCACCTTGACTCAAGCATAAAGTAAAAACATAAAGTAAAAGATAGGCCCTTCGCAGAGGGAAGCAGAGGTTGTCATGCGCGTTTAGGGTTGATGCACAAAATCTTAATGCAAAAGAACGTCGCTTTATATTGCCCCTTGTATGTGGACCTTTATTATGCAGTTCGTCGCTTTTATTACTTCCACAACAAGTTCGTACAAAGCTTATTTTCTCTGCACTAATAAGTCATGCATATTTAAAGAGCAATTTTTATTGCTTGCACTGATGACAACTTACTTGAAGGATCTTACTCAATCCATAGGTAGGTATGGTGGACTCTCATGGCAAAACTGGGTTTACGGGTATTTGGAAGCACAAGTAGTATCTCTACTTGGTGCAATGGATTTGGCTAGCATGAGGGAGAAAGGCAAGCTCAACATGTTTGGAAGGTCAATGACAATATACTTTAACTGAGATGTCGGAAAACATAAACCATCACGTTGTCTTCCTTGTCCAACGTCAACTCTTTTAGCATGTCATACTTAATGAGTGCTTCACAATCATAAAAGATGTACAAGATAATATATTTGTATGTGGACCTCTCTTTCCTTATTACTTCCTATTAATTGCAACGATGACCAAAACTACATTTGCCAATTCTCAACAACTTTTATGCCTCATACTTTCTATGTGTGAAGTCATCACTAACCATGTTATAAGCAAATGAAACATATAAAAGTTCAGATTTATGACATTCAATTCATTCCCCCATTTACTCATAGGATATATATGAAGCACATGAGTAAATGACAAGCTACTCTAAAAGATATGAGTGAAAGACACTGAGTAGTCAAATAATTAACTAGCCATGGGAGGGTCCTTTTTTTCAATTCAATAATTCATATCCAATGATTTTATTCAAACAGCAAGTAAAAAAAATGACATTTCAAGGATAGCACAACTCATGTGAAGAGGCAAAAACTTAGGCTCAACCGATACTAACCGATGATTGTTGAAGAAGAAAGGTGGGATGCCTACCGGGGCATCCCCAAGCTTAGATGCTTGAGACTTCTTGAAATATTATCTTGGGGTGCCTTGGTCATCCCCAAGCTTGAGCTTTTGTGTCTCCTTAATTCCTCTCATATCATGGATTCTCTTTTTATCAAAAGCTTCATTCACAACAAACTGAACAAGAACTCGTGAGATAGGTTAGTATATACCATTGCAAAACCTTATCATTTACTACTATAACCAATCACTAAAATTATTATTCAACATTGCATACTAAATGCCTCTGAATATTTAATACTCCCATCCTAAAATAGAATCATTAAACAAGCAAACAAATGCAAACAATGCAACTATAACAGCAATCTGCCAAAATAGTATAGTCTGTAAAGAATGCAAGATTCATCATACTTCCCTAACTCCAAAAATTATGAGAGAAAATTCCCACTGTAGTATATTTATCATATCTCATTATGCAAAAAGTTTCAACATTATATCATGCTCTGACTTTTCTGGGGAATTTTTGCAACAGCGGTAAACTTTCTGTTTTCAAACAGCAACATGTATACTAGCAAAATAAGCATGGTAAAGGCTATCCTTGGCATTTTTATTGAAAATAAAGATGCAAAACACTATTCTAAATAGCAGATAGCTAATACTAACAAAAGAAAATGATGATCCAAGTAAAACACATATCATGTGACGAATAAAAATATAGCTCCGAGTAACGTGTACCGATAGTTTTGAAGACGAAAGAGGGGATGCCTTCCGGGGCATCCCCAAGCTTAGGCGCTTGAGTCTTCCTTGAATATTACCTTGGGGTGCCTTGGGCATCCCCAATCTTAGGGTCTTTCCACTCCTTATTCTCCTCATATCGATATCTCACCCGAAACTTGAAAACTTCAATCACACAAAACTTAGCCAAACTTCGTGAGATATGTTAGTATGATAAAGAGCAAACCATTCACTTTGGTACTGACAAATACATGGTTCATAATTGTTTTCACACAATGCCTATTGTACCATATCATTTATACAAATTATATTGAGAAATATAAGCCATAGAAACTAGAAAACAAGCAGACTATGCAATGAAAACAGAATCTGTCAGAAACAGAACAGTCTGTAATGATCTGAACAATAACCATACTTATGCTACTCCAAAAATTATGAAATAAATTGGTGGACATGAGGAATTTGTCTATTAATCTTCTGCAAAAATAATCAACTCAATAGCACTCTTCTGTAAGAAAATGACATCTATTCTCGTGAGCGCAAAGTGTCTGTTTTTTACAGCAAGATCACATTAGCTTTCACCCAAGTCTTACCAAAGGTCTTACTTAGCACTTCATTGAAACAAAAGCTATAAAACATGATTACTACAGTAGATTAATCATGTAAACACACAAAAATGGTAAGGTTAAATATTGGGTTGTCTCCCAACAAGCGCTTTTCTTTAATGCCTTTTAGCTAGGCATGATGATTTCAATGATGCTCACATAAAAGATAAGAATTGAAACACAAATAGAGCATCTTGAAGAATATGACTAGCACATTCAAATCTAACCCACTTCCTATGCCTAGGGATTTTCTGAGCACACAACTTATGGGAACAAGAATCAACTAGCATAGGAAGGCAAAACAAGTATAACTTCAAAACTTTAAGCACATAGAGAGGAAACTTAATATCATTGCAACTCCTACAAGCATGTATTCCTCTCTCATAATAATTTTCAGTAGTATCATGGATAGAAACTTTGTTCTCATACTCAATTGTAACCTCTTCCAAAATAGTGGAATCATTACTAGCTAAATTTGACACTTTCCGAATCCACTTTCATAAATATCACACTAAGATTCAACATCCTCCAAAATAGTGGGATCACTAATTCCTAAAGTTGACACTCTTCCAAACCCACTTTAAATGATAGTATTATTCATACTCCAAAAGTTGTAAGTGAAGTTCATGGAGCATTCTACAACTGACCAATATCCAAGCTCAAAATGTATAAGTGAAGCACATGAAGCATTATATAAACCATACTCAAAAGATTTAAGTGAAGCACAAAGAGTAATTCTATAAGATCATACTTAAAAGATTTAAGTGAAGCACATGAAGTATTCTATAAATCAATGAAGGGCTATCTCATGCAAGCATGGTTCTAGAGGAAAAAGAAAAACACAAAGGACACAAATCATGTGAACAAAACAGAACCCGAGGTATACCAATAATTATTGAAGAAGAAAGATGGGATGCCAACCGGGGCATCCCCAAGCTTAGATGCTTGAGTATCCTTGGAATATTTACTTGGGGTGCCTTAGGAATCCCCAATCTTGAACTCTTGCCTCTCTTTATTCTTCTCATATTGATAGCTCCTCGACCTTCGGACACTTCATCCACACAAAACTTTAACAAAAACTTGTGAGGTCCGTTAGTGTAATAAAGCAAATCACTACCTTTAGGTATTGTAATGAACTCATTATTTATTTTTATGGGTGTTAAACCTACTGTATTCCAAGTTCTATATGGTTCATACCCAACAATACTAGCCATAGTTCATCGAAATAAGCAAACAACACATGCAAAACAGAATCTGTTAAAAACAGAACAGTCTGTAGTAATATGGAAGTTCAGCAAACTTCTGTAACACCTAAAATTATAAAATAAATTTGACAATTTGAACAATTTGTATAGAAGTAATGTGCAAAAATAATCATAACCATTTGACTTTCCAGTTAAAAACGTAAATTCATGCACTACAGCCAAAGTTTCTGTTTTTGTTTTGCACAAAGCAAACAAGCAATCTAATCATCCTAAAACCAAAGCTTGGCAAATTATTTTTATAATATAAGGAATATATACAAGGGGGTAATTATTTACAGAGAAACTTCCATGAAAAATTCTACATTGTTTCCGTGAGCATGAGCACAAGTGCTCAAGGTCGACCCTCACTTCTTCAATGCAAAACCTTCCAATCACTTCTCTTTTTGAAAAACTTATTAGGCATGAAAGGCAAGTAATAATTTTTTTGTATTTTCATTTTAAAATTTTTTTTGTATGTTTCACCCACAACTAAACAGAAACAAAAAGGAAAAACAAAATCTACTTAGTGAAGGAAGCAAACAAGCACACACGAGAATATCAACCCCACGCTATTGCTCCCCGGCAACGGCGCCAGAAAAGAGCTTGATAATCCCCAAGTGCAAGGAATCATCGTAGAACTTTCCAAAGGTGGAAGTGATAAGTATGGAGTGTCGAACCCACAAGGAGCTAAAGGTAAGATCAGTATTCTCTCAAGCCCTATCTGCCAGTGATACGACTCTACGTGCACCGAACGTTTACTTCCGACTAGCAACGGGAAATAAAACTACGTTGTGGGTATGAAGAGGATAACTTTGTATGATATCGGAGAGCTAAAACATAAAAGTAGGTGCTGTTATCAAAAAGTTAGAATATATTACTAAATAATATAGATAGAGAGTGTGGAATAATGGTGGATCGGTATGCGGAATTGTCCTAGGCAATTATTAACAAGACCGGTAATCACTATTGCAGTTTCCTATGAGGGAGAGGCATAAGCTAACATACTTTCTCTACTTGGATCATATGCACTTATGATTGGAACTCTAGCAAGCATCCACGACTACTAAAGATCATTAAGGTAAAACCCAACCATTGCATTAAAGCATCAAGTCCTCTTTATTCCCATACGCAACAATCCCTCTTACTCGGGTTTGTGTTTCAGTCACTCACCAACCCACTATAAGCGAATCATGAACATATTGCAACACCCTACAGCGTGAATCCCTCACTCTTGCGCGACACGGAGGGCACCATAGGACAGCAACAAAGTAAAACATACAACTTGTACCAATCTAGATCATCAATCAACCCAAAGACAAAAGATATCTACTCAAAACATCATAAGATGGCAACACATCATTGGATTATAATATGTGGCATAAAGCACCATATTCAAGTAGGGATTACAACGAGGGCGGGGAGATTAAACCGCGTAGAAGAGATGAGGATGGTGATGATGATGGTGATGTTGATGAAGACGATCACCATGGCGATGATTCCCCTCCCGATGGCACTCCGGCGCCACCGGAAGAGGAGGAGAGGTTCTCCCCCTTGTGCTTCCTCCTCCATGGCCTCCACCTTTTGGTCCTTGGCCTTCATGATGATGAAGACCCCTCCGGGATACTCCTCCATGGCCACCGGTGATGATGGCCCCTCCGGTAGGGCGCCGGAGAGGGCCTAGATTGATTTCTCGTGGCTACAGAGGCTTGCGGCGGTGGAACTTCTGATCTAATCTCTGTTCTGGAAGTCTTAGGGTACGAGAGTATATATGGGTGCAGGGAGGACGTCGGTGGACTTCCGGGCTGGCCACGAGGTAGGGGGCACGCCCTAGGGGGGTGGGCGCGCCCCCCACCCTCGTGGGCAGCCCGGGATTCCCCTGGTGAGCTTTCGGTACTCCATGGGCTTCCTCTGGTCCAAAAATAGGTTCCGTGGAGTTTCAGGTCTTTTGGACTCCGTTTGATATTCCTTTTCTTCGAAACACTAAAATAGGCTAAAAACAGCAATTCTGGGTTGGGCCTCTAGTTAATAGGTTAGTCCCAAAAATAATATAAAAGTGGAAAATAAAGCCCAATGTTGCCCGAAACAGTAGATAATATAGCATGGAGCAATCAAAAATTATAGATACGTTGGAGACGTATCAAGGTTGACAGCGGGCCCCACCGCTCAGGAGAGAGAGGAGGGGGAAAGAAACAGAGCACGGCGGCGCTTTGCCGGAGCTCACACCAGGGAGGAGAAGTCCTTGGCCGATTCCAGAGGGATAGAAGTGGAGAGGGGGTCACGGCGCACCTGCCCCTGTACCCGTGGCTTGCCGGGGGATAGCCGGAGCTGCTCGCAATCAAGCTCTCGAGCGGCGGTTGCGGTCTAGATTCAACGGAGAGGAAGAAGACGGCGGAGAGGGGCGAGTCCAGGGGCTCCAATGCTTCCAGATGGCACCAGTGGACCTCCAAGGATGCGCCTGCGGGGTGGATCGAGCTCGAGGTGCTCTGGAATAGGGTGGAGGGGCCGCAGGGGTCGCCGGCGAGCTCGGGTCAGGGACGGCGGCCAAAGGCCTGCCCGGCCGGGCTGCGGCTAAGCTACAGGGTTGTGGTGGTTGGGTGGTGAGGTTTGAGGCTTCAGAGCGGAGGGAGGGGCTCTATATATAGCCGGAGGAGGAGGGGGTACGTGGCTCTGCCGGAGTTCTCTGGAAGCCGGCGAGCGATGATGAAGGGCGCCAACAAGGGGTGGAAGAGCTCAGCAATCACGCCGGAGTTGTTGCAGCTTGTGGACGAGCACAAGAAGCAGAGGGGGAAGAAGACAGGGGCACGGGCGCACTGTGGCTTTTGGACGCAACGTGCCTGTGCTTGCTGTGGCATCTCTGGCGTCAGCAAGCGCCAGGGAGGGTTCATTGGTGATCAGTCGAGGCTGGTGGCACGGCGCGGCAGTCATCGGCGAGCTTTGGATCGAGCACACGCCGAACAAAGGCATTGGCGCGATGCAGAGCGCGTCGAACGCATGCTAGAGCCCGTGTCCTCGAGATGAGGCATGCCCAAGTGCTAAGTTCATTTGGATTGATTCCAAAATCTCAAATCCAAAGCAAGGGCAAATAAAGTCCAGAAAAAGAGAGAAGGCAAAATCCAGGCTGTCACAAACCTCCCCCTCTTAGGATGAATCTCGTCCTCGAGATCCGGTTGCTTGGGAAAACAGTTATGGCTAGGCAGTCCTAAAAATTCTTCTCCTTCCTAGGTTGCTTCTTCCTCAGTGTGATGCTCCCACTGAACCTTATAAAACCTAATTACTTCGATGCGAGTGACTCTCTCTGTCTCATCCAATATTCTGATCGGTCTCTCCTCATATGTTAAATCCTTAGCCAGTTCTATCTCTGCCATATCAATCCTTTTCTCCGGTGGCGAGATACAACTTCTTAACTGCGAGACATGGAACACATTATGTACCTCTAACAATTACGGGGGCAGCTCCGACTGATAAGCAACTGTTCCGACTCTGGTCATGACTGGAAATGGACCAATATATCTAGGTGCCAATTTTCCTCGGGTCTGAAATCTCTTGACTCCTTTCATAGGGGTGACTCGGAGATACACGTGCTCTCCGGCTTCGAAAATGATCTGTCGGTGCTTTGCATCATAATAACTCTTCTGCCGTGACTTGGCCAACTGCAGTCTGTCTCGGATCTCCTTGACTTGCTTCTCAGCCTCCATCATTAGATCCATTCCGAAAATGTGGTTGTATCCAGTCTGAGACCAGTTTAGCGGAGTGTGGCACTTACGTCCCTACAGAGCTTCATAAGGTGACATCTTCAAGCTGGTCTGGAAACTGTTGTTGTAGGAAAACTTGGTATAAGGATGACAATCTTCCCACTTGGATCCTTGGGCCAAAGCACATGCTTGGAGCATATCTTCGAGTATATGATTTAGTCGCTCAGTCTGTCTGTCTGTCTAGGGATGATAAGCGGTACTGTATTTCAGGGCAGTCCCCAAAGCTTGATGAAGACATGACCAAAAGGCTGAAGTAAAGAGAGACCCTCGATCTGAAGTGATTGTCTTTGGCACTCCATGCAAACTGACAATTCTAGCCACATATAACTGTGCAAGTTGATCGGCATGGTAGGTGGTCCGGATGGAAAGGAAGTGGGCTACCTTCGTTAATGTGTCCACTATGACCCATATTGCATCATTTCCTCGATGGGTCCTTGGTAGACCGGTGATGAAATCCATGCAGACAGCATCCCATTTCCATCGCGATATGGGTAGGGGCTGAAGATGTCTTACGGGCTTTTGGTGTTCCGCCATTACTTTTTTGCATATATCACAGCAAGCAACAAAATATGCTATATCTTTCTTCATTCCATCCCACCAGAATACCTGACGAAGGCCTTCGTACATTTTGGTACCACCTAGATGAATTGAATACGAAGATTCGTGTGCTTCTGCCAATATTTTCTTTCTTAGGTCTGCTTGCTTGGGTACGCAAATCCTTCCTCAAAATCTTAGCGTACCTTGTTGATCCTTAGAGAAATCTTGAGTCCTTCCTTCCCGCATACGCTTGGCATGGGATTGCAGTGATACGTCATCTGTCTGGGCTCTATGAATTTCCTCCTCGAGGGTAGGAGCAACTTCCAATATGTTGGAAAGACTGGCATCAACTATCACCAAATTGAGCTGATCAATCTCGTCGCGAAGTTCATGAGGCAAGGAATCCATTAAGGCATTCAGAGTGACAGGCTTGCGGCTGAGGGCATCGGCAACTACATTGGCTTTACTCAGATGATAGTTTATCCCGAGGTCGTAATCATTGACCCACTCGAGCCATCTTCGCTGACGAAGGTTTAAATCTGGTTGAGTGAATATATATTTGAGACTCTTGTGGTCGGTAAATATCTGACGCCTTTTTCCAATAAGATAGTGTCTCCAAATTTTCAAAGCATGCACAACAGCAGCCAATTCCAAATCATGAGTTGGATAGTTCTCTTCATGAGGCCATAGCTATCGGGATGCATAGGCCACAACCTTGCCATCTTGCATGAGTACACATCCAAGGCCTTTCCTAGAGGCATCGCAGTATACATCAAAATTGCGGTAGATGTCGGGAAGAGTCAATACTGGTGCTGACGTCAGTCTGGCTTTTAGCTCATTGAAGCTCCTTTCGCAATCCTCAGTCCATTCAAACTTCTTATCCTTCTTGAGGAGCTCTGTCATTGGCTTGGCAATCTTAGAGAACCCTTCAATAAAACGGTGGTAATATCCGGCTAATCCATGGAAACTCTGGATTTTCGAGACTGTCGTGGGTGCGGCCCAATCAAGCACATCTTTCACCTTACTTGGGTCCACAGCTATCCCTTTTGCTGAGAGAACATGCCCTAAAAACCCAACTTGCTTGACCCAAAACTCGCACTTGCTGAACTTTGCATAAAGCTGATGGTCACGGAGCCTTTGCAAAACTGCTCTGAGGTGTTCCTTGCGCTCTTCTTTGCTTTTTGAGTAGATGAGGATGTCATCGATGAATACCACCACAAACTTATCCAAGAAATCCATAAACACCTTATTCATCATATGCATGAAAAAGGCAGGGGCATTGGTGAGACCGAAGGACATGACAGTATATTCATAAAGACCGTAGCGAGTAGTGAACGTGGTCTTGGGAATATCTTCCTTCTTGATTTTGAGTTGGTGGTATCCGGTCCTCAAATCAATCTTGGAGAATACTTTGGCCCCACTTAGTTGATTAAAAAAATCGTCAATCCTCGGTAGTGGATATTTGTTCTTGATGGTGACATCATTCAGCTGTCGGTAGTCCACACACATCCGAAGACTGCCATCCTTTTTATCCACAAATATAGCGGGTGATCCCCATGGTGAAGAGCTTGGACGGATGTATCCTTTCTGTAGCATCTCATCAAGCTATTTCTTTAATTCCACTAATTCTGATGAAGGCATCCAATAATATTTCTTATATATCGGTGCGGTTCCAGGCACCAAGTCAATTGCAAACTCAAGCTCCCTGTCTGGCGGCATTCCTGGTAATTCCTTAGGAAATACATCTGGATACTCACTAACACATGAATCAATTCCAATTCTTCAGCCACAGCCGTGAAAACCATTTCTTTCTTGGGTATGCTCCTGCGGGCATAAAATTTTGTGGTTTGACCTTCCTGACTTGTCATGGTGACTTCTCTGGTCGCACAGTTGATGCATACTTGATATTGGGTTAACCAATTCATTCCCAGAATAATATCCAATTTGGCAGACTCGATGACTATCGAGGATGTTGGAACTTTACTCCCTTGATATCAATTTCCAAATTACGGCAGACTAGATTGCTTCGGAGCACAGATCTCGGGGATTGTACCATCATACACTTTCCCAAAACTGAGCAAGGAAATTTGTTTTGGGCAACAAAACTCTGCAAAAGAGAAGAGTGGGAAGCCCTAGAGTCAAATAAAATTATTGCAGGTATGTTATTAACAGAAAACATACCAATGACGACTTCCGGGTCCTTTAGGGATTCGTTGGCGGAGAGGTGATGGATTTGTCCTTGGATGGCCCTCGGGGCAGAAAAGGGCTCCAGGTGGTTGACTTGTGGACAGAGTGGAGAGGTTGTCTTGCCGTATTGGGGCACTGTCTAACATAATGGTCGGTTTGTCCACGGCTAAAGCAGGAATTGGTGCGCTGACATTCTTCACGTACCGGACTGGTCACGACATTCTTGACTTGAGTAGTGGTCTTGTTGACATTCTGCTGCCAATTGGGTTTGTACTCAACCTGAGTCTGCTGCCACGTACGAGCATTCTGCACTGGTTGCATATCCTTCTTAGGCTCGAATTTGTGCTTGTGGTCATTATTAGCGGGCCTGTTGTCGTGCATGAGCTTGTGCTCCCTTTCTGTGATGAGGGCCTTGTTCACCAGAGTTTGGAAATCTGGGAAATCAAACATACTGAGAGTGCATCTGAGGTGTTGGTTCAGTCCTCCAAGGAATCTGTCGACCTTCCTTTCTTCTGTGGCCACATCATAAACAGAATAGCGGGCCAAATGATTGAACTTGTGCAGGTACTCACTTACAGAAAGGCTTCCTTGAGTGAGAGCGAGGAATTCGCACTGCTTAATTTTCATAATCCCGGCTGGAATATGGTACTTGTGAAAATGATCCTTGAATTTGGTCCAAGTAATCTCTTCGTCCGCAGGCCACATAGCCTTAGCATTATCCCACCATATAGCGGCAGCTCCTTCAAGATAATGCGTGGCGAACGGAACCTTGTCTCCTTCTTCAGTGTGAGCAATTTCCAGCTTCTTCTCAATAGTCCTTAACCAATCATCGGCTTCCAAAGGATCGATAACTTGACTGAAACTAGGAGGGTTGGTCCTCTGAAAATCTGACAGCTTGAAGTAATGTCCATTATGATTTCCATTCTGCCCAACCATAGCTTGCACACTTCTCAGCAGCTCCATCAGATCGTTGTTCCTTCTTTCTTCAAACATACACATGATTTGCTCAGTGGAGGGCGGCTGTGGCGGTGGAGCTGGTGGTGGCTGGTACGGCTCGGGGGAATGTCCTGCCTATCTTGCGAAGCGACGAACAGGGACATCCTCACAAGCGTGGCTGCTACTGCCTCCTTGCATCATCCTATTATTTATTTTCCCAATACAAAGCAACCACGATGAGAAATATCCAAGAATGGGATGAAAAGCCAGCGACAATCCCAGAAGAAAACAGCGAAAAGAAACCAAGGCGAATAAAAAGGTTCCAACATAATTATACATAGACTCAACATGAAAGATAAACATCATGACCGGTTCACTACCCTCATACATGAAACTAAGCATCATGACATGTACGACTACATCCATACATCATCCTCATGACGAAGGCGATACTCTAGCGATCTAATGCTCGGCTGGCGCTGTTGCGGGCTCCTCTCCTGAGCCGGACTCAGATCCTGAGCTGATAGTGGATACCTCCGGATTAAAAGTGACATGACGGCGCTGCCTCGAGGACTCTCCCTAAGGGGCAGGTGCGGGGTGAGATCTAAGCATAGGGGCTGTAGGAGTAGTGACAAGGGAAGCCCACGAAGCAAGGGCACTGTGAGGGGTCACTGCCAAAGGGTTAGTGGTACCCTGAGTGTCCACTAGGGTAACAGAGGCTGGAGGAACGTATGGAGTGAAACCAACAGTAGGTGGAGGGTTCCTATTCCAAGCTACGGCAAGGACTATTCGGGCTCGGGTTAGCTCGCGGGCTAACTCATATATCAAGAGATAACTGGCAGTGATATAGAGAGAAGGATGGCTAGAAGGACGATCGCACGCCGGATCAATAAGTGGAAAGCGAATACGCCCATTCTCGTGCAGAGATGGGTAGTAGTAGAAACCTGGGTGGGTGTGCATGCGAACCTCGTTGTAGCACAAGTCCACAAGAGCCTCGATTGCAGCAAATTGGATAGCCTGAGACTGCGTAGAAGCGAAACCACCCTTAGAGGAACGAGTGTAAGTGCTGGAAGGGGAACAGTGGTGTAGAGTGACCTCTGCATAGTACTCATACAACGAACCGGCCAGATGCTCCCGATACACCTGATACACTGGATCAGCACCCTCTGGATAGAGTTGTCGCCACATGTTCTGAAGCATGTGTGGCGATGTGTACGGAGTTGGCTCATGATGGTACATGATCGGAACTAGAGCCATCTACACTCATAACCATCAGACGAATAGTAATAACAACAGATAAAATGCATGCAATGCAGCAATCAATTTCTATGACTACAGGCACTCAGACAAAACTATCTACTGTTCATTTAATGTATTAACGGTCTAGCGTGTCCTACAGTCAGTGTGGTTCTGATACCAAGCGTTGTGGCACCCCGGATCAGAGCAACCGGTTTACCTTGCATTGCCAGCCCAGAGATCAAGTCTTCTGGCAACACACAACAACATGGTACAGAAACAACCGCTTTATTGATGCTAGAGGAAACATAAGTCTGATATTACATCAAGTTGCAAGGCCAAGCGGCACACACGGTGCGGCTAAACAGTATGTACATTATTTAATGAACATGAAAGGGGCCTCGATCACATAAGCTACATGGCAGCGGAACAACAACGAAGTGGAACTCCATAGCGCGGGGACACCGACATGGACACGATCTAGACGCGGAAAGCTCTCCAATCCGATACGACTTCCCTGAAATCTGGCATGACATGCGAGGTCAGTACATTGAATGTACTTGTAAGCTTACAACAAACATAAGCATAATTGCAAACAATATCATGACAATTATTCAGGTTAATGCAATGCAAATCATACTACTGATGCGGTGAAACAAACTTGTGGACCGAGTCCCTCGGACTCGCTTACCAGACGGGTTACCTCGTAACCGAACGGTGATTACACTCGGATTACAACTGAAGCCAACATTCACTATCATCTCATGATCCCACGAATCATCACAAAACCAGTGCCAAAAGTAAATCTTTAGTGTGCAAGATACTTTTAAATGTTGATCCATGGTGTGACTTACTCACGACTTATGTCTGTAACCGAGGACGCGGCTATTGATAGATGGAATACACTCTACGGAGGTAGAACACTTTACCCACACCTCGGAATCCCTGCCCTTGGCATCCCATTCGGATGGACCAATGACATTCCGACAAAACCCTTCCCTTACCATGACATCCTCCCGGCCACTCCGACCAACTCCCATCTGGGCTAAGTCATGGGTGGCCCCGTGCCTACCAAAGGCATCAACGGCCACCGTCGTGGCAAAAATGGTCCCAAACGGGGACAAGGTACCATAAAAACAAACGGGTACACAAGGTTATGTCTGCTTACCAGGCCAGGGTACAGCACGCCCATAACCTTCCCTCGTTGGAGGCACCGGCAAGAGGCATGACAACGGACCGAATCAAGACCTCCCCATAAAGGTAAATGTGGTCGCACTGAGGAAAAACCTGATTCAGTGGCACCATGACTTGATCAACATTATATTCAAGTTGGATTATTATCGGGTTTAACTTGAAAATAAAATCACCCCAAGTCATCAGTTGCCATGATCATGCAACTATTCGACATGCAAAGCATACCACTCATATGAACGAATCAACATCATCAAAATGATTTTCTTGCACTACTCATCATCAAACCTTACAGATTCTACTTCAGTGGCTGTTATAATGCATCATTTTAATTACCTCATAAATTATATGAAAATCCATTCATCATGAAGAAACTACCATTATTCAAAAATACATCTTCACTTAGTTAAAACTTTATTCACACCAGTAACTTAAGCAAGCATTTCAAGCATGACAAAGTAACTAGCACTAAACAATATTTATTTAACTAATTTAAATGCTTGAAAAATAACTCATATTCAAGTAGGAAAATCATATATATTGAAATGACACCATCCAAATGTTTGTGTGGCTTGCCTTAGTGCAGAGGAGGTTCACACTCCTCCTGGTTATCTTCAAGACAAGTCTCTCCCTCTTAAAATATTTAAAAACAGCAAAACAAAATATCCAAAACCATTCTAAAAATCACCAGAAATTCTAGACAGCAAGAAAAAAATCCACACTTTGGTGTGCTGTGAGAGCTCTTCAGAGCAAACAAACTACAAAAAGAATCAACCCATTTGGACTTTTAGTTTAAAAGTTATCACTGGTCAAAGTTCTTGTCAAATTTTTGAATTATATTGAATTAAACAGAAAGCCAAGGGGGTGACGTCGATGGCGTAATCACAGAATATCCCTTCACTCGTACCGCTTCCGGCACAACTGGAGAGGCTGACAGCGGGCCCCACCGGTCAGGAGAGAGAGAGAGAGAGAGAGAGAGAGAGAGATGAGGGGGAAAAGAAACAGAGCACGGCGGCGCTTTGCCGGAGCGCATGCCAGCAAGGAGATGTCCTTGGCTGATTCTAGAGGGATAGAAGTGGATAGGGGGTCACGGCGCACCTGCATGTACCTGTGGCATGCCGAGGGATGGCCGGAGCTGCTCGCAATCAAGCTTGCAAGTGGCGTTTGGGGTCGGGATTCACCGAAGAGGAAGAAGATGATGGAGAGGGGAGGCTCCAGGGGCTCCAATGCTTCCAGACGGCACTAGTGGACCTCCAAGGATGCGCCTACGGGGTGGACCGAGCTCGAGGGGCTCTGGAACAGGGTGGAGGGGCTGCAGGAGTCGCCGGCAAGCTCAGGTCGGCGACGGCAGCCAGTGGCCTGCCCGGCCGGGTTGCGGCTAAGCTACGGGGTCGTGGTGGTTGGGTGGTGAGGTTTGAGGCTTCGGAGTGGAGGGAGTGGCTCTATATATAGCCGGAGGAGGAGGGGTACGTGGCTCTGCCGGAGTTCTCTGGAAGCCGGCGAGCAACGATGAAGGGCCAACGACGGGTGGAAGAGCTCAACTATCACAAGGGAGCTGTTGCAGCTTGTGGACGAGCACAAGAAGCAGAGGGGGAAGAAGACAGGGGAATGGGGCGCGTTGTAGCTTTTGGTCGCGACGTGCTCATGCTTGCTGCGGAATCTTCGGCGTTGGCGAGCGCCAGGGAGGGGTCATTGGTGATGAGTCGAGGCTGGTGGCGCGGCGCGACAGTCATTGGCGAGCTCTGGATCGAGCACGCGCCGAACAGAGGCAGTGGCGCGACGCAGAGCGCGTCGAACGCATGCCAGAGCCCGTGTCCTCATGTGGTCACCATGCTGGCATGGTCAAGAGGACGCCCATGCTCGGCCAAACCATGTATGGGGTGTTGTTCGTGTAGTGTTAGGTCTAGGAAAGTTGATAACTCAATGCCAGGCCGACCAGATAGGACTTGAGCTTGCTGGCAAGTTTCTGGTCAGAAACTTGGTCACCAAGTTTGGAGGGATTCTAGAAGGTGATTAGGGATCATCTCCTGGGGTTAAGCTTTTCTTAGGAGGGCAATGAGGCTCAAGAAAAACCAGCTCCATTGGATCAAAGAAAAATACACTTGTTGTACAAAGTGCATTTTTAGGCCAGAAGTGAAATGATTTTCTGTAGCAAAAATATTCCAAAAAGTCATGCAATATTTTTGCTCTGGAAGGTGGGCCAAGGTTCAAAGAATATTTAGAAATTATATCAGGATTTTTGGAGCAATAAAAATGAGGGTTGCTTTGGAGCACTAGTTTCAGAAAAGAATTTGAATATTTTTCTTTCATGAAAAATATTCCTTAGGCTATTTTGGGATTTTTTTCAGAGAAAGGGGGTCGAATGAGAGGTAGATTGGTCACTTGGGTGAAAGTCAAGGGCATGCCCAAGTGCTAAGTCCATTTGGATTGATTCCTAAAACTCAAATCCAAAGCAAAGGCAAATAAAGTCCGGAAAAAGAGAGAAGGCAAAATCCAGGCTGTCACACGCGGGACGTGAAGGAACTTGCAGCCGTCGAAGATGCCAGAGAGTTGCTGGACCAGGAAGCGGTAGCTGGCCATGTTGGCATCTCGGGCGTCCCATTCACCGGAACACTGCTGCACCACCAGGTCCGAGTCGCCGTAGCATAGGATGCGCCGGACGCCGAGTTCCTTGGCAAGCCAGAGGCCATGCGCAAGGGCTTTGTACTCGGCGACATTGTTGGAGGCGGTGAAGTGGATCTAGAGTGCGTACCGCAGCCGACCGCCCTTCGGAGAGGACAACACAATGTCGGCTCCCAAGCCAGAGTACATCTTGGAGCCATCAAAGTGCATGCGCCAATGCGTTGAATCCGATGGCGGTGGCAAGTACTGGGTCTCTGTCTAGTCGATGAGGAAATCGGCGAGCGTCTGGGACTTGATCATGGTGCGAGGCTCGTAGAGGATGGTGTGGCCAGCCAGCTCGATGGCCCACTTAACGACCCGGCCAGAGGCATCCCGACAGCCCATGATTTCGCTGATGGGGGCCGTGCTGACCACGGTGATTAAATGCTCTTGGAAGTACTCCTTTAGCTTCTTGGCGGTAAAGTACACGCCGTAACACATCTTCTGTTAGTGCGGGTAGTTCTGCTTGGAGGCGGAAAAAACCTTCCTCGGGTAGTAGACCGGGCGCTGGGCGGACTGGATCTTGCCCTTCTCTAGTCGCTCGACCACCAGCACTGTGCTGACCCACTGCAAGGTGGCGGCAATGTATAGCAATAGCGGTTCCTTATCAGCCAGAGCGGCTAGGACGGGTGCGGTGGAGAGCATGCGCTTGAGATCCCGGAATGCTTTGCTCGCTTGGTCATTCCACTCGAACGGCAACATCTTCTTTATCAGCTGATATAGGGGCAAGGCTCTCTCGCCCAGCTGGCTGAGAAACCGGTTAACCGAGGCCAAGCAGCCGGTGAACTTCTAGACATCGCACAGCTGGGTTGGCTTGCGCATGCGCTCGCTGGCCTTGATCTTCTTCGGGTTTGCCTCAATGCTACGCTCCGAGATGAGGAAGCCAAGCAGCTTCCCGGCCGGCACACCAAAGACGCAGTTCTCCGGGTTGAGCTTGATTTGGTACTGGTGCAGGTTGGCGAAGGTTTCCTTTAGGTCATCAAGGAGCATGAGGTGTTGCTTGGTCTTCACCACAATGTCGTTGATGTAGACTTGAATGTTGCGGCCGAGTTGCGTCAATAGGCATTTCTGCATGTAGTGCTGGAAGGCGGCGCCGACATTCTTTAGGACAAATGATATGATGATGTAACAATACGCCCTGAAGGGCATGATGAAGGATGTCTTCAGGGTGTCGGCCGGGTCCAGCTTGATCTGATGATAGCCGGAGTAATCATCCAGGAAGGACAGGAGCTCACAACCGGCGGTGGAGTCGATGACTTGATCTATCCGCACGAGAGCAAAAGGATCCTTGGGGCAAGCCTTGTTCAGGCTAGTGTTGTCTATGCACATGCACCAGGTGTTGTTCTTTTTCAGGACAAGGACTGGGTTGGCCAGCCACTCGGAGTGAAACACTTCCATGATGAAGCCGGCCGCGAGTAGTTTGGCGACATCTTCACCAATGGTTCTTTTCTTCTCTTCTGAAAAGCGATGTAAGGGTTGACGGACAGGCTTGGCGTCCTGGGGGACGTTTAGTTTGTGCTCATCTTGACCTTCTTGGTCTCCTTGGACGGCTGAAACGAGGCCGAAGCCGGCACAACCGACGTATTTTTGGCCAACACGATGATCTGGTCGAGCTGGTGCCGCTCCTCAGCTATGACCAGCGACTCGGCCAACCCAGCGCCAGCTTGAGCGCACTCTAGGAATTTTCTGTAGTCGCCGCCGACGGTGCTGAGGCCCTTGGGACCCAGCAGCTTCATCTTCAGGTAGACGTAGTGGGGGACCGCCAGGAATTTGGTGAGCCCAGGCCGGCCCAGTAGCGTGTGGTACGCGCTGGACAGGTCCAGCACCTCGAACAAGATAGGCTCGCACCAGAAATGATCGCTCATGCCGAACAGGACGTCAAGCCAGATCCAGCCGCGGGGAGCAGGAGAGGATCCGGGATGGCTCTAGGTCCTTGGCCTCGAAGCCAAGCTTGGTCATGGTGTCGTGGTAGAGGATGTTGATGCTGCTGCCGCCGTCAATGAGGACTCGCGAGAACTTGGAGGTGCATCTGGCTGTGACTATGGTGGAGTCGAGGACGAGGGCGTAGCCACATGTGTTCGGCATGACGGTCGGGTGGTCTTCCCGGGTCCAGCTGATCGGGTGTTCCGACCAGTGCATGTATTCCGACACGGCTAGGATGACAGTGTAACCTCCTGCTAGAGCAGGCGCTTGCTACGCTTGTCATCGCCTAGGTTGGTGAAAATGACATAGCTCGCCTTCTGGTTAAGGTAGACTTCATCGTGCATCGCGCCATTGGACGGGGGGAGGAGGTGGCGGAGGCGGCTGCCCCGCACCCGGAGCCGGAGCTAGAGGTGGCAGGATGTCACCCCTCATGATGCACTTGGAGATGGCGCACTGCCGAACCATGTGCGTGGATGACTTTGCGCCGTTGTCGTGCTTGCATGGGGCGTTGAGCATCTCTTCAAAACTCATGGCAGGTTGCCACGCTGTCTTGCCGGCTTGTCGACGCTTGTCAGCCGGCTCGGCCGTGGGCCCCTGCTCGGCGTCCATGACGAGGCGATTGTCGTAGCGTGGGGCCTGCTGATCAGCCTTGCGCTTGTTGTTCTGCTAGTTGTTCTACTAGTGGCTACTCTCGCCAGCTGGCTTGGGGGGTGGTGTCGGCATTGCCTTGCCGGCCCATCCAGCACCACCTAGATCTTCATGGCAGAGTCGGCGTTGGCGTACTTGTCCACGATGACCATGAGCGTGTCCATGGTGGTTGGCTCAGAGCGCGGGAGCTTGTGCTTGAGGAGAGTGCCATCCCGGCAGCCGCTCACGAAGTATTGAATGGCTTGGACCTCATGGACGCCCTCGCAGCTGTTCCGAAACTCGGTCCAGCATGCGAGGTACTCGCGGCCGATTTCGGTCGGCCCCTACACTCACATGGCGAGCTGACTCGGGCAGCCGGGATGCTTGTAGGTGCCGGTGAGGTTGCGAATGAAGGCCTGCTCGAAGTCAACCCACGCGTTGATGCTGCTGGCCGGTAGGCTGTTCAATCACGTGCGGGCCAAACCCTGGAGCATGAGCGGGGTGTAATGCACAGCAAGACGGCAGTTGCTGCCCACGATGCCGATGGCGGTGGTGTAGTCGATGAGCCAGTCTTCTGGCTTGATGGTCCCATTGTACTTGGGGGTGTCATGGGGCAGCGTGAACCCTTTGTGGAAGGCCTCACCCCGGATACATGGATCGAAGAAAGTTGGCTCGATAGTGTTGTCTTCCTCTAGCTTGAAGGAGAGGGCAAGTTGATCGAGGCAATGGCGGGCATTGGTGTCGTCGATGGCGCGCGGGCCTAGCCGGCTCGCGACCCGGCCGAGGAGGGTCGGGTCGACCGAAACCGGGCGGGCGCGTCAGTCGGGTTGCGGTGGGAGATGTTGCCAGCGCCGATCTTTCGGAGCCGGCTCGTTGCCCAGGCCATCACCAGCCGTCAGGGCGCGGTGCAGCGAGTTCGGGTACGGCCGAAATGAGCTTCGCTGGAGGGTGGGGAGGATGTCGTTTTCGGCTGCTAGGGGTCTTTGGAGCGGCGCGAGACGGATCCTGCGGGATGGTCAAGGCGGTCCTGTTGCGTATTCGCAGTGCCGAGAAGCTCCGTCATGTGCTGCAGACGCACCTGTAGTTCCTTGCCATGCAGCTGCTCCAAGCTAACGGCGGCCAGTTGCACGGTGCACATGTTCTTGACGGGGGTGTCAGACGGGCGGGATTGCGCCCAGCGCGTGACCGATGGCGGCGCCATGGTTCCACACCTCGGCAACCCCGCCGGGCTCGGCAGCGGCCGGCGAAATGCCGTACGCGACATCGCGCTCCTGCTGGGCGGACTCCAAACGAGCAGCTAGCATCGCGGCCTCGTCCAACAGGCGCTTGCGGCCCTCCTCGAGCTGGGCCAGGGCCTCTGCGGCGTTGGTGGCATTGAGATCGGTGGTGATGGGAACACTGAGGTTCTTCATCATGGCGCGCAACGGGTCGGGCACGCTGGCGTGCTCTGCTGCGGCCCTGGCAGCGGCGACCTTCTTTGTGGCGCTAGACGAAGTGGAGCTGGAGTCGGTGGCGAGCACCTCCACCCGGACGCAAAGATCCGCCACCCCGGCGGAGATGTCGTTGTCGGGGGGACAGGCGAGTCAGTGACATTGAGCACCCCACTGGGGTACTCTTCGGCCGCGGACATGTCAGAGATGCGCAGCGCGTCGAAGGAGGCGGTGAGCGAGTCAGCGACATCGGTCGTCGGTGCACCGGGCGCGGGGAACATGCAGTGTGTGATGTTCTCACCAAAGTCCATGAAGGGCCCCATCTGGAACATGTCTCCGGCCAGGACCTCGAGCTACCCCACGGTGGGCGCCAACTGTCGTGGTGGGCGCACGACAGATGCCAAAGGATGGCTAAAGAGAGGGATAGGCTCGAGTGCACCGATGGGCTCCAGAGGCGAGGTCGGCATGAGCAAGCAAGGGACGCAAGACATACTCATGTTCGGGGCTCTCCGGAAAGATAACACCCCTAGTCCTGCCGAGTGTGGTTTATATGTGGATGATACAAGCTTGCTCCGAGAGCTGTTTTGGGGAGGAAGGAAGACAGGCCAAGGCATAGGCCGCTCCTCCTTGTGTGTGTGTGTGTGTGTGTTCTACTGATGATCAGATCATGTGTGGTCTCTCTCTCTTGTGCATGGAGGCCTCTTGGGAGGTTTTATAGGTCACTCCCTAGGGTTACAATGGTAAAGTTACATGGCCGTGGGGCCGGGATGTCAGCGTCTGGGAAACCGATGCTAGGGGCACCCGACGGGTACCAGGGTATGCCGGGCTCTCCGGGCGTGGACCCCATGCCCCAGGGGGCACTATTCCCTATCTTGTCGTGCGTCACGGAGTGGTTTAGCCCGCTCGGCTACAGTGGCACATCGCCTGGTCGCCATCAGCTTCCGTCAGCAGGACGGGGTTGCACTATAGCCACGCCGGCCCTGGTCAGCGGAGTTGGTGGGCCACTATTGCCACGCCCACGCCGGTCAGTGGGGTAGGTGGGCCACTCTTGCCTTGCTCATCTTCTTATGGGAGCTTGTTCCGTCGTACGCCTTGGATGGGACGGGAGCTGACCCGTGGCCGGGTTGAGGGGCGCGCTATGATGGCGCTTACTTGTCAAAGACGTCTTGACTTGCTGGGACCGGCTGGCATGCGCCCGTATGCCTTGCCGGGTTGCGATCTTGACCGGTTTGCAGAACTTGGCCGAGTTGCGGAACCCGGCCAAGGACAAGCCGGATTGAGGGGCGTTGCTGGCCCTGATGTTTTTGAAAAGGATCCGGGTTCCGTTGCCTGCCCAGGGTTTATCCCCCTGACAGTGATCATAACGATAATTTAGAGGTTTATCAGAAACGTATGATGAGGGACTAGATAGCTCGATACTAAGATTTTTTCCTCCTACGACAGATATATATTCTTAGGGCCCTCTTGGTGTCACGACATCCATAATCTTCTAGCCATCAAGAGTGAGACTTCATCACGGGGATGCCAAAACATAAGACCAAGAAAAGAGAACAAAATTGATAACGAGGGAGCTAGTGGTATAGTGAGCATGAGTTTTACTCGCGGGGATACCAATATATCTTGCCTTGGGTTTTGTAAAGTATTGCGAAGCATAAAGGATAGAATATGGTAGCTAAAGGTTCACTTGATAAACATTCGTGTGTCAATATGGATGTCCAGATTTTTTTCCCGGTCATGTCTATATTTCACCGAACCTGCAGTGTCACACGCTTAGGAACCCTTGATATGTTTAGTAGTCGAGGAGTTAGGAGCATAGGAGAATATCTCCGAAAGTTTCGGAGATATCATAAATTGTTTCGAAAGTGAATCTAAAGAGTTTGGAGAAACCAAAAGCGTTTTGGAGAAAACCGGATAGGTGAAAACATTATGGAGGATGCAACCAGAATTTACCGTGAGCCCCCTGAAAATATTATAGGCGACATGGGTTGCCCAGAATAGGCTAGTCCTATTAGGGGGCAACCACATTAAGGCCCATGTAGGTGGCGCCCTCCCTTTTTGCCTTGTTGTCCAAGTGGAGGGTGCGACTAGGGTTTTGGGAGGGGCCCCACCTCCATGGTCGTCGTCCCAAGGGAGGGAGGCCCCTCATCCAAGTGTGGCCTTCCCCTACTCCACCTATATATATACCCATGGGGGCGCCCCCTATTGCGACACAATTTCGTGTGCATCTCGGGTTCCCGCTCTCCCCCTCTAGTTTCTTCAAGATAGTTCTTCTCCCCGAAGGGCTGCTCCTCCCTCCTCTCCTACTTCTGTAACATCAACCTCTGGACGGTGAAGCGCTGTCAGATCACTGTTGTCGTAGCGTGCAATCCATAGAGTGATCGTGCATTCGATTCTTGTTCGAGGGAACTGCTCATGGACGGTTCAAGGGACTTCAAGGTGATCTTCATCAACTCTTCTTCTGCTGCAATTCAAAGTTCGTAATGATTAGATCTAACCTTGTATGCATCTTCATAGTGATCTTGGGAATTTGATTCGTAGGACCGATTTTTTCTACTATGTTTCCCAACACGATCGGCTCCACAACATGTTAGTGCGACACATCCTCTTCATCTACAAATCCTTATCTCAAACCACACACTTGCTTCTTTATGTAGTAGATGATAATGTTCTCACCATGTCTTGTACCTCGTTTCTCTGTTACATTATGTCTCTTCTTGGGCAAGAGTTCGCCGTGTCTGTCTTGGTCCTTTGTATCACTTTCTCGGCATTGTTGTTAGTCGTACCTCCTCCGGACTTCTTCTTTCGTAATGATAGTATGCCCCGGATAACATTGAGCGTGCCAACATGACCGATTGCCATCAAGTCCGTACTCCGGCAGACTCCGAGCTAAGTCCGCGCTTGGAATCAATGTAATTTACTCGCAATCTTGAGACATGTGTAACTTACTGGCCAAGAGGAGGAATGGTGTTACATCTCTCGCAAGGCCGACGGGACGTTGCGGAGTTTCGGCGACAGGCGCGTGTGGATGGATATGCGCAGGACGGTGGCATTGTCTAGCGCCGTGGTGGTGTCGACGGAAGGTCTGGCAAGGTTGGTGCGTCAGTATCTGCTCTGGAGATGGATCGTGTAAGACGGCGGCGGCGGCCTTTGAGAGTGCGCCGGACCGGTGTGTGACCCAGTCCCGGCATTGTGGCTTGGCTTGGGCGTCCAACTTTAGATGTTAGACTTTGGTATGATGTCTGTTTGGTATTCGGCTCGGATTCGGCACCCCTTCATCAAAGGGATAGAAGTAACATAGGTGTTGCGAAGACCGTGGTTTCAGACTTACTAATGTATTACTTTATAAGATTTTTATCTTTCCCTAATCTCTCCCTAATAATAAAGTACGGATTGGATCTCCGGGTTCACCGTCACGACGTTTTTACGCAAAAATCCATGTAGATTTTAACCAACAATTAATATGCGAGGTGGTACTAATCAAAAACCTATTTTTCGTGTCGTTCTCCGATTGTTTCCGTATGGTACATAAAAATCGTTTCGTTCGTTCATTCCTGGCCTATGTCTATCTCGTACACGGGCCTGCGTTCTAGAAGCGAACGAAAAAACAATTTGCAAGTCGCCTGGGCCAGATCTTGGAGTGGGCCGCGAGCCATGGAATTAAAAGGGAGGAAAAAAGAATTGCGCGTGGGAGTCGATCGATCTCTCCATCCATCCTTCCGCGTTAAGAAAGCTGCCAACGAACCAAGCTGCTGCCTGATAATAGTCCCACATCGGTCTTTTACATAAAATTCCACTAACTTATATACATTGAAAACTGCAAGAATAAACAAGTGAGGCATTAACAGATGGGATCCCTTAACAGATATGCTTGTTGTGGCGCAGTCCAGTACAAAGGCCGGCGAGGCAAGGAGGAGGTCCTCGCCATGGTGGCCAAGGCAGTAGTGGCTGCATGTAGTTGGGGTGAAAGGCGAGGGGGGCGGCAGGAGGGAGAGGGACGCTGATGAAACCCACGGCTTTGGTTGATGATAGACGGCGTCGCGGCAAAGAGAATCCTCCTACGAGGAGTAGCAGGGAGGATAACGCCTTTGTTGCCGTAACTAAGCTGGATACCATTGATATCAGCACGAGGTAGGATGTACGGCACTTGCATCAGTAGTGCAGGCTCTTTGCCGAAGAGAACCTGTTTGTTTTCTACATTTGATACACTAATTATCTCTGACACTTGACACTGATCAGATACATCCTCTGTTTTCTCAAACTTGTTACATAAATTTTTTGGATTGCAGACACTCGAACATGAAAAGTGTCAACATGAATGAGTCGCTAAAAATGTGATGCTTTTTTTCGGGGTGCAACCCATGGCACATTAAATTGTAGGCTAAAGAGAATCTTCTTTTGAGAAACACAGTAAGAAACGTCAGCACTCACAAACGTACATACACACTCACCTTAGATAGACTGAGCCGACAGGTCTTTAGATTGATGAAGTCACTATAAACGTCTCGCTATTGATGCAAATGACTTCGACCTTCTGTATATCTCACTAAAAATAAATACACCACTCCTCTTTCACCTGATGATAGTGCTAAGCTGAAGAAGGCGCCAACGAAGGACATCCCGACGACTTTCTCAACTTCATGCTTCATGGTGCGGACATCATCAATCTTTTTTTTGACTGTAGACACCGTGCATGTGTCTTTTTTAAGATAAAGAGTTTTTCAGTTTGTTCTCGCGTTCAGAATGTTCACATTTTTTTATATGTTACGTTTTTTTTAAAATGCTCAAAACTCCCAAAAAATGTTCCTTTTCAAAACATTTAAAATTGTTCACAAAATTAACAAATATTAATAATTGTTTAAAAAAATCATGTGTTCAAAAATGTTTGTCTTGAAAACATGTTTTAGTTCTAATAAAAAATCAAAATTTATCAATTGTTCAAATTTAAAAAATAAATAAATAATTTTGTTTTTTCAAAAAGCAAAAAAGAAAACTGATTGATAGACTATTTCATGCATCACTACTCTTCCATGAGATGAAAGACATTGAAGTGGCTTTTTCACGTCCTTGCTTCATGCTTCAAAGAGATAATGGTGTAATCTTATTACCGATGTTTATCAGAACTACATATACTTTTTACTTTTGAAATTTTTTTATTTGATTTGGCATTATTCAACAATAAAAAAAGAAAAAAAAATTGACAAATGTCGCGTAATGGCACATAGAGCAGGTTTTATGATTTTTTTTCCAGCCCGTTACAACGCACGGGCATTTGTGCTAATAATAATAAAGCACGGATTGAGTTTGTCGGGTTCACTGTCATCCTTTTTTTTCACTTTTTCTGAATGTTGTCTTCGATTCCTACGAGGTGGTACTATTCCCCTCGACGGTTCGTTGAGCGCTGCGTTTTTTTTGGACTGCACCCATCCGCCCCGCACCCGCTTGGGCCTCATGAAGCCGGCCCGCCTACACTGGGAAAGGCAAAAACAGTGTCGGATTGTGTCGCTACCCGGCATCGAACTCGCAACCTCCTAGGAAATTTCTAAGGCTGCAGCCAACTGAGCTAGAGAATGTTTCTGTTTATTCCCACCTCGCTTTAGCACATCCCATATCACTAGTTAAAATATGTGTGTGGAAACTGCACCTACGTGGAACCTGGCTGCTCGATGGATTATATTGCCGCAATGAGAAAACGCATGCACACAAAAATTGGCCCAATGACTCCGCATCTCTCAAAAAAATAGAGAAATACAGGAAGGATAATTTAAGGAAGGATTGGATATAGAAAATATAGGAAGGATAATTCAAGGAAGGATTGAGAATAGTTGGGAAAATTAGGGACATAAATATAAAAAAGGTAATTCAAAGAAGGATTGACAATTGAGGACAAGTCAATAATATAGACTCAGAGAAATAATAAAGGAAGGAACGAGAATTGAGGAAAATTGTGCCAAATTTTCATGATATCCGTACGTGGAGGCTAATCTTCTATTTAAGTGGTGGGCTAATTAAACAGATTTCTAAACTAGGAGAGCCACCCATGCCTATACGGGGTGGCTGCTATTTAGACAGATTCCTAAGACTGAATAATAATATTGAAAGCGCCAATGTAATGTCGGGAATGAATATATGTTCAAACTTTAAGAAGAAAGTTATGTCCACGACTACATTGGATGTTTTTTTCTCCATTGCGTCTTTGGTATGACGGAGTCGACCAATAGATGCCGGTCACTAACATGCTCCTCTGCTAGACATCGTCACGTAGAAGCCAGCCTCGCTCAGCCCAGTGCCACCAGTCACAACTCATGAGGAGTCGAACTCAAATTTCATGGTGTGTCCAACATGAACTACTCGATTTTCCCTACTATATTAGTGGAATAATAATAAATCTTTGCCCAATGTTCTTAGTCTAGCCGAACACAAAGGATGCTAAACATCCAGTTCTTGGGCCTGGCCAACCTTGCTTAGCAACAATTGGCAGGACGGCAATCGACGACGAGGATGGAAAAGTGGATAAGCGAAAACTTGATTCTGATGTCATGTTCAAATAGAGGACGCCGACCTAAGGGTGAGGTCTTAGTCATGTTTATTTGGTTAGGGGCATGGAGGTGAGGTCTTACGCCATACTCAATTGGTTGAGTTAGGACTTGTGGTGTTTGTTTTCTCCTGGTGCAACGCACATGCATTTTTGCTAGTAAATAATCAATAAAATTACTGCATGCATCGTCCAGATGCAGAGGGCGGAGTATATCATCTTTTTCTAAAAAGGAGAAATTTTCAGGCGGAAACAAAAAAGATGGGTACTTTTTTTACAGAGAACGACAATCCAAACAGTGCGTAAGTTATCTGCTTCTGGCGGTGATTTATTAGAGAATCCTATCGTTTACCGTAATCTCGCGGACCGGACGCTCTACAGTATATGGCGATTACTGGCCCCGATCTCTCGTATGCTGTCCAGCAGGCATGACTATTGATCTATGTCCCACGCTCCGCTAACTTCAACTGGTAATGCGTGTGTGTATCTCTCCTCTCATATACTGTAATACAGCTTAATTATTGAGCTCAACCTTACAAGTTATACTACTTTTAACGCTGGTGGCAGGCCCGTTGCATCCATACGCATGCATGTGGCCAGTGGCCACCGATCATGTCTTGGGCATTTAGGGGCAGCCGGGCCACCGCACATTAGCTCCACCTCCACACGCAGGGACCAAACAAGACCCGAGGCTAAAATCCGAACGACTACGCGCGCGTGCACCCTAATTAGTAGCCACGCTCCACGCAGGGCAACTAGAAACGCAGGCTCTTGATGGACGGGAGAGACCGCGCACGCTGCTTGCGTAGCCTTACCAACCTACAAAAAATGCGTCGGAGCCCTACCCAAAAGGGGTCGGGCTCTCGTGCTGGGAGCCCTGCACGCACTATGCTGCAGGGCCAACCAGTCACGTCCACCTGTCCCTGTAGGCCCCACAACCTACTAAATACATTCTCGCTTCTCTAAATTTACTCAAAATTTTCTCTCTTACCTTATCCCGGCGGCGGCCATTATTCTACAGAGTTAGAGCTTCTGCAAGAGAGGATTCCCCAAGGTGAGGTCTGCAGCTCGTGGTCGTGGCCTTGGCCGGCGGTAATACGGGAGCTTTCGTCGCTAGCGCCACCCGACTCCGGTGAGCCCAAGCCCGAGTCAATGTAGCGGTAGCTGCTCGCGTGCCGCCATTCCCGATCTGAGCCGACCAGCTACCTGTGAGAAGGTGGAACTGAAGGGCGTGCGGGCGCCAGGCGATGAGCTGGGTGGAGCATTGATTCGCCGAGATGCTGCAGGAGGACGTGGAGGCGCACATCAAGATTGGACCTCGATGCAAGCTCCACAAGCAGAGGCGAGTAGTATTTCAACTCACCGGACGGGAAGAGTGTATACTGTATACACATTCACTGATGTTAACCCATATGTACGAACTGAAGTTTGATGTCCTGCTTCACCTATCCATATGTCTCTGTTTTCGATCACCTAATTGCAGTTAAGCTCCAGAAAATCATCATAATGCAGCGGATCACGCTAGTCACGCTCGGGCTGGGGGAGGAACAAGAACCCATGCTCTTGCCCAAGTAGACGAGCAGCTCCCGGCGTGAAGTCCCTTTCGGTAAAACGTGTATCGGCCATGATTGCTATGTTGTGAACGATGTTGGCGTCGTCACTGTCATTCTGCCAGCATCGCGGTGCTCCGACAGCCATGGTCGCCCGTCGACGCGGCTAGCCGAGCACTTTCCAGGAATCCTCGTAGGCTGCAGAGACCGGGTGCTTCGACGCGAGGCCATAGTCGACTGACATAGCCAGCACACCGGCCTTCGAGATGATGGAGTTGAGGTGCCGGTGATACATCTCCGACGCGGCGGAGCCGACGACCAGGCCGTCGCCGGGATCAGGAAAGAGAGAGAATTTTGAGTAAACTAAAAGAAACGAAAATGTGTTTAGTAAGTTGTGGGGCCTACGGGAACAGGTGGAGGCGACTGGTTAGCCCTGCAGCATAGTGTGTGCAGGGCTCCCAGCACGAGATCCCGACCCACCCAAAAGGCCCCAGGGTGAGAACGACATGCGTAAGTAGCGGAGAGCCGGACTCAAACACTCCTTGTAAACACTCTCTGTGTTCGGCTCGGTCAGTGATGGGTCATAAAAACATTATCCAATCAGATGCCTCAGGCCGCGCTTGGATTGACAAGTTAATACGGGCGTATCAATTTTACAAGTGTATCTTACTGAATTAGAGTGATTTCCGGCCGAAAACGATACAGACGCGCAGAGGCGTGTATTTTTTTACGGATGTATCTGGTAGAAATATGACAATCCAAGTGAGGCTTCAAACAGTCAAACCGATCGTCTCTTGTATCCAGTTTAAATCCGAGGTGGATGATCATCTCTTGTATCCAGTTCAAATCTGAGGTGGATATGAGAACGCCTGTGAAGGAAATATGCCCTAGAGGCAATAATAAAGTTATTATTTATTTCCTTATTTCATGATAAATGTTTATTATTCATGCTAGAATTGTATTAACCGGAAACATAATACATATGTGAATACATAGACAAACATAGTGTCACTAGTATGCCTCTACTTGACTAGCTCGTAAATCAAAGATGGTTAAGTTTTCTAGTCATAGACATGAGTTGTCATTTGATTAACGGGATCACATCATTAGGAGAATGATGTGATTGACATGACCCATTCCGTTAGCCTAGCACTTGATCGTTTAGTATGTTGCTATTGCTTTCTTCATGACTTATACATGTTCCTGTAACTATGAGTTATGCAACTCCCGTTTACCGGAGGAACACTTTGTGTGCTACCAAACGTCACAACGTAACTGGGTGATTATAAAGGAGCTCTATAGGTGTCTCCTAAGGTACATGTTGGGTTGGCGTATTTCGAGATTAGGTTTTGTCACTCCGATTGTCGGGGAGGTATCTCTCGGCCCTCTCGGTAATGCACATCACTATAAGCCTTGCAAGCAATGTAGCTAATGAGTTAGTTACGGAATGATGCTTCACGTAACGAGTAAAGAGACTTGCCGGTAACGAGATTGAACTAGGTATTGGATACCGACGATCGAATCTCGGGCAAGTAACATACCGATGACAAAGGGAACAAAGTATGTTTTTATGCGGTTTGACCGATAAAGATCTTCGTAGAATATGTAGGAGCCAATATGAGCATCCAGGTTCCACTATTGGTTATTGACCGGAAATAGTTTTAGGTCATGTCTACATAGTTCTCGAACCCGTAGGGTCCGCACGCTTAACGTTAC
Source organism: Triticum dicoccoides (assembly GCF_002162155.2). Taxonomy (NCBI): domain Eukaryota; kingdom Viridiplantae; phylum Streptophyta; class Magnoliopsida; order Poales; family Poaceae; genus Triticum; species Triticum dicoccoides. Next base: position 405,298,303 of record NC_041391.1, on the reverse strand, counting down.
GATGATAGTTTTATTATGAGTTTATAAGTTTTGATGTACCGAAGGAGTTTGGAGTCCTGGATGAGATCGGGGACATGACGAGGAGTCTCGAAATGATCGAGACATAAAGATCGATATATTGGACGACTATATTTGGACATCGGAAGGGTTCGGAGTGATTCGGGTATTTTCGGGGGTACCGGGGAGTTACGGGAATACGAGAAAGAAGCAATGGGCCTCATGGGCCAAGTGGTGGAAGAGAGGAGGCAGGGCGCGCGGCCCCCCTAGCCCAAACCGAATTGGACTAGGGGGCCGGGCCCCCTTTCCTCCTTTTCCTCCCTCACCTTCCTTCTCCTTCTCCTTCCCTTCCTTCCCCTCTCCTAGTTGGACTAGGAAAGGAGGGAGTCCTACTCCCGGTGGGAGTTGGACTTCTCCCTGGCGCGCTCTCCCTTGGCCGGCCGCCCCTCCCCCTTGCTCCTTTATATACGGGGGCAGGGGGCACCCCATGACACACAAGTTGATCTTCGTGATCGTTCCTTAGCCATGTGCGGTGCCCCCCTCCACCATATTCCACCTCGGTCATATCGTTGCGGTGCTTAGGCGAAGCCCTGCGTCGGTAGAACATCATCATCGTCACCACGCCGTCGTGCTGACGGAACTCATCCTCGAAACCCTGCTGGATCGGAGTCCGGGGATCGTCATCGAGCTGAACGTGTGCTGAACTCGGAGGTGCCGTACGTTCGGTACTTGGATCGGTCGGATCGTGAAGACGTACGACTACATCAACCGCGTTGTCATAACGCTTCCGCTTACGGTCTACGAGGGTACGTGGACAACACTCTCCCCTCTCGTTGCTATGCATCACCATGATTTTGCGTGTGCGTAGGATTTTTTTTGAAATTACTACGTTCCCCGACAGTGGCATCCGATCCTAGGTTTTCTGCATTGATGTTATATGCACGAGTAGAACACAAGTGAGTTGTGGGCGATACAAGTCATACTGCTTACTAGCATGTCATACTTTGGTTCAGCGGTATTGTTGGATGAAACGGCCCGGACCGAAATTACGCGTACGCTTAAGCGAGACTGGTTTTACCACCGTGCTTTGCATACAGGTGACTAGCGGGTGTCTGTTTCTCCAACTTTAGTTGAACCGAGTGTGGCTACGCCCGGTCCTTGCGAAGGTTAAAACAGCACTAACTTGACGAACTATCGTTGTGGTTTTGATGCGTAGGTAAGAACGGTTCTTGCTTAGCCCGTAGCAGCCACGTAAAATTTGCAACAACAAAGTAGAGGATGTCTAACTTGTTTTTGCAGGGCATGTTGTGATGTGATATGGTCAAGACGTGATGCTATATTTTATTGTATGAGATGATCATGTTTTGTAACCAAAGTTATCGGCAACTGGCAGGAGCCATATGGTTGTCGCTTTATTGTATGAAATGCAAAGGCCCTGTAATTGCTTTACTTCATCACTAAGCGGTAGCGATAGTCATAGAAGCAATAGATGGCGTAACGACAATGATGCTATGATGGAGATCAAGGTGTCGCGCCGGTGACGATGGTGATCAAGACGGTGCTTCGGAGATGGAGATCACAAGCACAAGATGATGATGGCCATATCATATCACTTATATTGATTGCATGTGATGTTTATCCTTTATGCATCTTATCTTGCTTTGATTGATGGTAGCATTTTAAGATGATCTCTCACTAAAAATTATCAAGAAGTGTTCTCCTTGAGTATGCACCATTGCGAAAGTTCTTCGTGCTGAGACACCACGTGATGATCGGGTGTGATAGGCTCTACGTTCAAATACAACGGGTGCAAAACAGTTGCACACGCGGAATACTCAGGTTAAACTTGACGAGCCTAGCATATAACACATATGGCCTCGGAACACGGAGACCGAAAGGTCGAACGTGAATCATATAGTAGATATGATCAACATAGTGATGTTCACCATTGAAACTACTCCATCTCACGTGATGATCGGACATGGTTTAGTTGATTTGGATCACGTGATCACTTAGATGACTAGAGAGATGTCTGTCTAAGTGGGAGTTCTTAAGTAATATGATTAATTGAACTTAAATTTATCATGAACTTAGTCCTGGTAGTATTTTGCAAATTATGTTGTAGATCAATAGCTTGCGTTGTTGCTTTCATATGTTTATTTTGATATGTTCCTAGAGAAAATTGTGTTGAAAGATGTTAGTAGCAATGATGCGGATTGGATCCGTGATCTGAGGTTTATCCTCATTGCTGCACAGAAGAATTATGTCCTTAATGCACCGCTAGGTGACAGACCTATTGCAGGAGCAGATGCAGACATTATGAACGTTTGGCTAGCTCAATATGATGACTACTTAATAGTTTAGTGCACCATGCTTAACAGCTTAGAATCGGAACTTCAAAAGACGTTTTGAATGTCATGGGCCATATGAGATGTTCCATGAGTTGAAGTTAATATTTCAAGCAAATACCCGAGTTGAGAGATATGAAGTCTCCAACAAGTTCTATAGCTAAAAGATGGAGGAGAATCGCTTAACTAGTGAGCATGTGCTCAGATTGTCTGGGTACTTCAATCGCTTGAATCAAGTGGGAGTTAATCTTCCAGATAAGATAGTGATTGACAGAATTCTCTAGTCACCATCACTAAGTTACTAGAACTTCGTGATGAACTATAGTATGCAAGGGATGATGAAAACGATTCCCGAGCTCTTCGTGATGTTGAGATCGACGAAGGTAGAAATCAAGAAAGAGCATCAAGTGTTGATGATTGACAAGACCACTAGTTTCAAGAAAATGGAAAAGGGAAAGAAAGGGAAACTTCAAGTAGAATGGCAAACAAGTTGTCACTCCCGTGAAGAAGCCCAAAGCTGGACCAAAGCTTGAAACTGAGTGATTACACTGCAAAGGAAATGGTCACTGGAAGCGGAGAAGCCCTGAATATTTGGTGGATAAGAAGGATGGCAAATTGAACAAGGGTATATTTGATATACAGGTTATTGATATGTGCCTTACTAGTGTTTATAGTAGCCCCTAAGTATTTGATACTTGTTCGGTTGCTAAGATTAGTAACTCGAAACAGGAGTTATAGAATAAACAGAAACTAGTCGAGGGTGAAGTGACGATGTGTGTTGGAAGTGGTTCCAAGATTGATATGTTCATCATCACACACTCCCTATACTTTCGAGATAAGTGTTGAACCTAAATAAATGTTATTTGGCGTTTGCGTTGAGCATGAATATGATTTGATCATGTTTATTGCAAAATGGTTATTCATTTAAAGTCAGAGAATAATTGTTGTTCTGTTTAGATGAATAAAACCTTCGATGGTCATACACCCAATGAAAATAGTTTGTTGGATCTCGATCGTAGTGATACACATATTCATAATATTGGTGCCAAAAGATGCAAAGTTAATAATGATAGTGCAACTTATTTGTGGCACTGCCGTTTGGGTCATATCAGTGTAAAGCGCATGAAGAAACTCCATAAAGATGGATTTTCGAAATCATTTGGTTATGAATCATTTGATGCTTGCGAACCGTGCCTTTTGGGCAAGATGACTAAAACTCCGTTCTTCGGAACAATAGAACGAGCTACTGACTTGTTGGAAATAATACATACTGATGCATACAGACCAATGAGTATGAAGGCTCGTGGCAAGTATCGTTATTTCTAACCTTCACAGATGATTTGAGCAGATATTTTTATATCTACTTGATGAAACATAAGTCTGAAATAGTTGAAAAGTTCAAAGAATTTCAGAGTAAAGTGGAGAATCATCGTAACAAGAAAATAAAGTTTCTATGATCTGATCGTGGAGGAGAATATTTGAGTTATGAGTTTGGTCTTCAATTAAAACAATGTGGAATAGTTTCACAGCTCACGCCACCTGGAACACCACAATGTAATGGTGTGTCAGAACGTCGTAATCGTACTTTACTAGATATGGTGTGATCTATGATGTCTCTTATCAGTTTACCACTATCGTTTTGGGGTTATGCATTAGAGACAGCTGCATTCATGTTTAATAGGGCACCATCTAAATCCGTTGAGACGACACCGTATGAACTATGGTTTAGCAGTAAACCTAAGCTGTCGTTTCTTAAAGTTTGGAGTTGCGATGCTTATATGAAAAAGGTTTTCAACCTGATAAGCTCAAACCCAAATCGGAGAAGTGCGTATTCATAGAATACCCAAAGGAAACTGTTGGGTACTCCTTCTATCACAGATCCGAAGGCTAAACATTCGTTGCTAAGAATGGATCCTTTCTAGAGAAGGAGTTTCTCTCGAAAGAAGTGAGTGGGAGGAAAGTAGAACTTGATAAGGTAATTGTACCTTCTCCTGAATTGGAAAATAGTTCATCGCTGAAATCAGTTCCAGTGATTCCTACACCAATTAGTGAGGAAGCTAATGATGATGATCATGAAACTTCAGATCAAGTTATTACAGAACATCATAGGTCTTCCAGAGTACGGTCCGCACCAGAGTGGTACGGTAATCCTGTTCTGGAAGTCATGTTACTAGACCATGATGAACCTACGAACTATAAGGAAGCGATGATGAGCCCAGATTCCGTGAAATGGCTGGAGGCCATGAAATCTGAGATAGGATCCATGTATGAGAACAAAGTGTGGACTTTGATGGACTTGCCTGTTGATCGGCAAACCATAGAAAATAAATGGATTTTCAAGAAGAAGACGAACGTTGATAGTAGTGTTACTATCTACAAAGCTCGAATTGTCGAAAAAAGTTTTTCGACAAGTTCAAGGTGTTGAATACAATGAGATTTTTCTCACTCGTATCGATGCTTAAAAGTCTGTCTGAATCATGTTAGCAATTGCCGCATTTTATGATTATGAAATATGGCAGATGGATGTCAAAACTGCATTCCTGAACGGGTTTCTGGAAGAAGAGTTGTATATGATGCAACCAGAAGGTTTTGTCAATCCTAAAGGTGCTAACAAAGTGTGCATGCTCCAGTGATCCATCTATGGACTGGTGCAAGCATCTCGAAGATGGAATATACGCTTTGATAAGTTGATCAAAGCATATAGTTTTATACAGACTTGTGGTGAAGCCTGTATTTACAAGAAAGTGAGTGGGAGCACTACAACATTTCTGATAAGTATATGTGAATGACATATTGTTGATCGGAAATAATGTAGAATTATTCTGCAAAGCATAAAGGAGTGTTTTAAAGGAGTTTTTTTCAAAGAAAGACCTCGGCAAAGCTACTTACATATTGAGCATCAAGATCTATTGAGATAGATCAAGACGCTTGATAAGATTTTCAATGAGTACATACCTTGGCAAGATTTTGAAATAGTTCAAAATGGAACAGTCAAAGAAAGAATTCTTGCATGTGTTGCAAAGGTGTGAAATTGAGTAAGACTCAAATCTGGACCACGGCAAAAAATAGAAAAGAGAATGAAAGTCATTCCCTATGCCTCAGTCATAGGTTCTATAAAGTATGCTATGTTATGTACCAGACCTATTGTATACCTTGCTCTGAATTTGGCAAGGCAGTACAATAGTGATCTAGGAGTAGATCACTGGACATTGGTCAAGAATATCCTTAGTGAGGACTAAGGAAATATTTCTCGATTATGGAGGTGATAAAAGAGCCCGTCGTAAAGAGTTACATCGGTGCAAGCTTTCACACCGATCCAGATGACTCTAAGTCTCAATCTGGATACATATTGGAAGTGGGAGCAATTAGCTAGAGTAGCTCCGTGCAGAGCATTGTAGACATATAATATTTGCAAAATACATACGGCTCTGAATATAACAGACCCGTTGACTAAGATTCTCTCACGAGCAAAACATGATCACACCTTAGTACTCTTTGGGTGTTAATCACACAGCGATGTGAACTAGATTATTGACTCTAGTAAACCCTTTGGGTGTTGGTCACATGAAGATGTGGACTATGGGTGTTAATCATATACAGATATGAATATTGGTGTTAAATCACATGGCGATGTGAACTAGATTATTGACTCTAGTGCAAGTGGGAGACTGAAGAAAATATGCCCTAGAGGCAATAATAAAGTTATTATTTATTTCCTTATTTCATGATAAATGTTTATTATTCATGCTAGAATTGTATTAACCGGAAACATAATACATGTGTGAATACATAGACAAACATAGTGTCACTAGTATGCCTCTACTTGACTAGCTCGTAAATCAAAGATGGTTAAGTGTCCTAGTCATAGACATGAGTTGACATTTGATTAACGGGATCACATCATTAGGAGAATGATGTGATTGACATGACCCATTCCGTTAGCCTAGCACTTGATCGTTTAGTATGTTGCTATTGCTTTCTTCATGACTTATACATGTTCCTGTAACTATGAGATTATGCAACTCCCGTTTACCGGAGGAACACTTTGTGTGCTACCAAACGTCACAACGTAACTGGGTGATTATAAAGGAGCTCTACAAGTGTCTCCGAAGGTACATGTTGGGTTGGCGTATTTCGAGATTAGGTTTTGTCACTCTGATTGTCGGGGAGGTATCTATGGGCCCTCTCGGTAATGCACATCACCATAAGCCTTGCAAGCAATGTAGCTAATGAGTTAGTTACGGAATGATGCATTACGTAACGAGTAAAGAGACTTGCCGGTAATGAGATTGAACTAGGTATTGGATACCGACGATCGAATCTCGGGCAAGTAACATACCGATGACAAAGGGAACAAAGTATGTTGTTATGCGGTTTGACCGATAAAGATCTTCGTAGAATATGTAGAAGCCAATATGAGCATCCAGGTTCCGCTATTGGTTATTGTCCGAGAATAGTTCTAGGTCATGTCTACATAGTTCTCGAACCCGTAGCGTCCGCACGCTTAACATTACGATGACAGTTTTATTATGAGTTTATAAGTTTTGATGTACCGAAGGAGTTCAGAGTCCCGGATGAGATCGGGGACATGACGAGGAGTCTCGAAATGGTCGAGACGTAAAGATCGATATATTGTACGACTATATTTGGACATCGGAAGGGTTCCTAGTGATTCGGGTATTTTCGGGGGTACCGGGGAGTTACGGGAATACGAGAAAGAAGCAATGGGCCTCATGGGCCAAGTGGTGGAAGAGAGGAGGCAGGGCACGCGGCCCCCCTAGCCCAAACCAAATTGGACTAGGGGGCCGGCCCCCTTTCCTCCTTTTCCTCCCTCTCCTTCCTTCTCCTTCTCCTTCCCTTCCTTCCCCTCTCCTAGTTGGCCTAGGAAAGGAGGGAGTCCTACTCCCGGTGGGAGTTGGACTTCTCCCTGGCGCGCCCTCCCTTGACCGGCCGCCCCCTCCCCCTTGCTCCTTTATATACGGGGGTAGGGGGCATCCCATGACACACAAGTTGATCTTCGTGATCGTTCCTTAGCCGTGTGCGGTGCCCCCCTCCACCATATTCCACCTCGGTCATATCGTTGCGGTGCTTAGGCGAAGCCCTGCGTCGGTAGAACATCATCATCGTCACCACGCCGTCGTGCTGACGGAACTCATCCCCGAAACCCTGCTGGATCGGAGTCCGGGGATCGTCATCGAGCTGAACGTGTGCTGAACTCGGAGGTGTCGTACGTTCGGTACTTGGATCGGTCGGATCGTGAAGATGTACGACTACATCAACCGCGTTGTCATAACGCTTCCGCTTACGGTCTACGAGGGTACGTGGACAACACTCTCCCCTCTCGTTGCTATGCATCACCATGATCTTGCGTGTGCATAGGAATTTTTTTGAAATTACTACATTCCCGAACAGCCTGGATGCGTCTGGGTGCGTTTCTCACATCGGATCACCCACGCTGGCCCCTCCGATCTTACATACATTCGTCCCCGCTCGGATGTTGGATCAAACCCTAGCTTCTTCACTTCACTTCATTCCCAATTTGAATTTTAATTGCGCTTATATCCATGACTGTAGGACTTGGGTTTAAGATTTCCCCAGCCCCTTTTCATCAATGGACTCCTGACTCCGACCTTCCTAGGCATGATGGGCAGCGGATCCGACTCAAAGATCTTCGGATATGTGGACTAAGACCTCGTCCCATGCTGCCCGAGGAGGAGATGACCGTCTGCATGGCTCTCCGCCACTCACGGGATGAGTACCCCGACCACGGTCGAACTCGATCCGATGAAAATCCATTGGGTCTGCGCAAATGACGCTTGGATCCGCCGGGCCTGGTGGCTAGAGTTGCATGACAGCGGCCTCGCCGATCATGGCCGTCTATCGCCCCACCGTCGAGGTGGCAACCCCTCCAGTTGCACGTCTTCCCTGCGGTGACATGTTCCCACTCAAAGGTCAACAATGACATGTAAGGTCACGGCTCGTTCAATGTTATAGTGTGGCGTGCCAGCCGTGCTAGACAGATGACGCGAGAGGCAGCTGCAACCATCATGGCCGAGGTCGCGGAGTTGCTATGGGTGGCCGGCGCCCCCCAACGCTGCAAGCAAGTCGTTGATGTGTCGGGCTCCGACCACGAGGGTTTATCGTGAACCTCACTGTCGGTGTCAAAACTGGCGGATCTCGGGTAGGGGGTCTCGAACTGTGCGTCTAGGCGGATGGTAACAGGAGACAAGGGACACGATGTTTTTACCCAGGTTCGGGCCCTCTCGATGGAGGTAAAACCCTACTCCTGCTTGATTAATATTGATGATATGGGTAGTACAAGAGTAGATCTACCACGAGATCAGAGAGGCTAAACCCTAGAAGCTAGCCTATGGTATGATTGTTGTTCGTCCTACGGACTAAAACCCTCCGGTTTATATAGGCACCGAAGAGGGTTAGGGTTACACAGAGTCGGTTACAATGGTAGGAGATCTACATATCTGTATCGCCAAGCTTGCCTTCCACGCCAAGGAAAGTCCCATCCGGACACGGGACGAAGTCTTCAATCTTGTATCTTCATAGTCCAGGAGTTCGGCCAAAGGTGATAGTTCGGCTATCCGGATACCCCCTAATCTAGGACTCCCTTGGTAGCCCCTGAACCAGACTTCAATGACGACGAGTCCGACGCACATATTGTCTTCGGCATTGCAAGGCGGGTTCCTCCTCCGAATACTTCATAGTAGATTTTGAACACAAGGATAGTGTTCGGCTCTGCAAAATAAGTTCCACATACCACCGTAGAGAGAATAATATTTACACAAATTCAATCTGCTGACGTATTCCGTGGCGTGACATCACACCACGGCCAAGCCTTTATTCGAATCGTTTTTGTCCCACCTCAGCGCGTTTAGCCAGGCGGTTTCCTTGGCACGTCTTGTCAAAGCAGAGATCGTGTCCCCTTATTCCGGGATTCTCATTAATACGGGTGCGGGTAACCCAGTCGTGCCTGTTGGCACGTCTCCTCTATCGAAGGCGAGTCCTGAATGGTCACGGGGAAGGCTCTTGGTATTCAACCTCTTTATAAAGAGACCAAGGCTCCACTCCTTTCTTTCAATCTCAATCGAATCCGCCCCTCGCCTCGAGTTCCAACACCCAAAGCTCCAGATTCAGGCGCTTCAGACCTTCGATGATGTCCGGCTCCGACCTGCAAGGCCGGTGGATGCCTTCCTCCGTTACGGAAGAAGACGTGCTAAAGCTAAGAGATGCCAGGTATCTAACCGGCGAAATTTCACATAGGCTGCCTGCCCAAGGGCAGGTTATTCCCACTCCCAAGCCTGGCGAAAGCGTAGTGTTCGCGTCTCACTTTCTTCGGGGGCTAGGCTTCCCGACGGACCCCTTTGCGAGGGGGCTCATGTTTTTACTATGGGTTGGAATTTCATAACTTGGATCCGGAGTCCATCCTCCACATCTCATCGTTCATTGTCGTATGCAAAGCCTTCCTCCGCATTACCCCTCACTTCGGATTGTGGCTCAAGACCTTGAAAGTGGAGCCGAAGATGATCAAGGGGCAGCAAGCAGAGTGCGGAGGGGCTGTTATAAGCAAGAATGCTGATGCTCCATGGCCTGAGGGCTCTTTTCAAGAGGAGCTTAGCCTATGGCAACAAGAGTGGTTTTATATCACAGCTCCCAGGGGCACCAAATGGGTGGTGCCACCTGCCTTTCGCTCGGGTCCTCCACCGCGGCTGGCGTCATGGGTCAATAAAGGACTTGACTGGGGGCCTTCCAAGGACGTGCCCTTGTTGCAGGGCCGCATTCAAGACCTCCTAGAGAGAGAGATCACTCTAGTCGTAGTAGCGCAGGTCATGCTGATTCGTCATACCCTGCCCTGCAAACGTCGCCCCTCCGCCTGTGGGAATTTAACCCGGAGGGACCACGAGTTCTCCAACATTTTATGGGCGCGACGCCCGTGGAGATGTATAAGCTTTTCTTCGGATCACAAGCGATGTGTCCAGACTTGACCGAGGACGCAGGTCTAAGATGCAATTGCCCGGATACTCAAGTAAGTAGCCCTGTACCCGGACACGCTATCTCATTTTTATCACAAACTTGCCCTTTAAAAGAGCTGTCCCTTGAACAGGAGTGGATAGCAAAAGCAAAGTTAATCAGGTGTCCGGCCCTCCTCCCTGAGACCACGCCGGATCCCGTGTTAACCAGGATGCTGGAGGTTGCGCCTTCGGAAGAAGGTGAAGGGGGGAACAAGGAAGCTACCGCCTCCGCGAAGGACGCTGTCAGGAAAGGAGGGATCGAAAATCCCTCCATCCAAGGGAAGAAGAGGACCATCTCTGAAGACCCGGAGACCATGGTCTCAAAGCGGGGGAAGAAATCTTCGTCAGAGGGTCCTGCGCCGAGAGATGCCTCGGCCGCATTGTGCCCCCAAGGGGATCAGCCCTCCACCGAGCCGTAAGTAAAAAGGGGAGTTCTTTTTAAAATAAAGGATATCCCTGCCCTATTTCTGATGAAGATAACCGAAATTTCACCTTGTAGTTCGGATCTTAGCCCTTCTCAGCAGAGCTCATCTTCGGGGGATCTTTGTACAGAGATGATGGAGAGCGAAACGCCTCCCCCTGCCGTACCGTCTTGTGAGGCGGGCGACCCTGAGGTGTCGTCGCGGAGGGTTTCTCTGAGTCCGGCGGGGCCGGAAGGCAGTCGTATGTCCCCTCAAAGCCCTCCGCGTCCGGCCTTCTAAAAAGGCCATCGGACGAGTCCGGCACCACCTGGTGTACGGTCGGAGGAGCTGAAGGATCTGCTCGAGCGAGCGTCTATCTCAGAAGATCACCGTGCGTTAATGGGTACGGTGATTAAAAGGATTTCACCCGCTGAGAGCGGATTGCACGAAGCTGTCAGAAGATTACTGACAGGTTTTGAGGTACGCAAAATGATGTACCTTCTGACAATTCCACATATAAAATGCGCCCTGTGTAGATAGTAGCCCCTGAGGCTCGGTGTGTTGTCAAAAAATGACAGCGCGCCGAGGATCATAATCCTAGGTATAATATGTCGCCCTTCCTATGTAGGTGGCGAAGGGTCCGGTGGCTAGCCGGACTGATGAATTTGCCGAACTAAAGCGGAAACTTGACGTGGCGGATGCCGACATCGCGCTTGTCAATAAGCGACTTGACGAGTCACAAGGTATGCAATTTCTCCGCGGACACCTGGTAAGGGAGCTTGATGACCATGCCTTACAACATGTATGCTTGATGCAGATGGTGCCGCTGCCATGGAGAACCTTCGGGCGGAGCTCGCCCGAGCTAAGGAGCAGGCCAGAAAGAGTGATGCGGCTTCCTTAAAGGCGGCCGAAGAGCTAAAAGCCAAACAGGCTGCTCACTGCCAAAGCAAGAAGGAAATGGCCGAGATGGCCGTGAAGTTGAAGAATGTTACCGACCGCTGCAAGCTTCTTGAAAAAGAAGATCGAGCGGTACAAGAGGACCTGAAGAAGGCCACTACCGAGGCCAAGGATGCTCGCTCTGCGATGAGAGCTATGAAGGAGGAGCTGCGTCAGGCCGGAGATATCGCGGCTGGAAAGCCCTTTCTGCTGCGGAGGAAATTCGTGGATCCTAAATATGCTCAGTTGGACCGGCTGTGGAGTGCGGAGGATGCTTATCTAGACTTGGCGGCAAGTGCCGCGGACGCGGCCGAACACTTCCGAGATCAAAAGGATCACAAAATGGAAAAGGTTTTTTGGTCGCAGTTCCATAATCCAGAGCGCCCACTTCCATTAACCGATCGCTTGGCCGAATGGGCGGATGAGCGCCCACTTCCATTAACCGATCACTTGGACGAAAGGTTTTTTGGTCGCAGTTCCATAACGATCGTAGGGCGCTCGTTTAATAGAGACGCAGTGCTCGAAGGATATTATGTTCGAATAACATGTATTATTGTGAAACAATGTATCGATCGAATATAAAAGCTTTTTATACTTGTGCCTTTCAAGAATTAAAATACCTCCTGTGCGGCCGCTAATGTATATGTATATATAACCTAAAAGATGGCAGTCTTCGGCTTCAGCCCCCACGCATATAATGCGGGGGTGTTTGCAAAAGGCGCACTTTCACACTTGATCCAACGTCTTGGTCCTATAAAGGAGGTGGTAGCGCGGCAAACTAGGCAATCAGACTATAATGCTTTATCACTTTCACTTAGCCATAGGAGTTTGACAGTGGGGCTACTATATAGCCCCTAGGGGCACCGCGCTCACCCGAATTCAGGGCGCGTATGTGCCTGACCGGGAAACGGCCCTTCGTCAAGGCGGAGGAATCCTAAAGATTCCAGCGGGCCATCGAGTGGTTGACCAGTCTCACGCTATATCATGACAGTCAGTTTTCGGCTTTCTCTACTGAGGTGCTCGCCTGGCCGAGCCGAGGCACAATCGCAGTAGTTCTCCTGGTGCCGACTTAGCTGATAGAGCGGAACGTAAGGCAGCAAAACACAGGAGCCGGGCAAACCCAACATTTGACCAAAGACATGATTCGGAGCTGATGCATATAAGGCCTAACTCGAGACGCCGAACACTCCCTAAGGTATTCGGTCTTTATGAAAACGGGCCGAACAACGCCCTTGGTAATAAGCCCCTGGTGTCCAAGTACGCACAAAATTCTGACGTGGCCTATGCCAAAACGCCAGCCTCCTCCTTGGTTATAGCAAGAAACCAGGGGATGCGTATCAACAAGAGACAGTAAAAAAGGTTTATGCAGGGTCTTAATCTGAAAAGAATCCTTGTCACGGGTCCCTACTGCATGTCTGCGCCTGTGTCTCCGTTGTGCTGTATCCTGGACGGGTGTAGCACGGTGTTCACTGTAAAAGAGAGGAACTTAGTTGAAAAAGATCGTGCGAAAATGTACGTTATGTTAAATAAACAAAGTACGATTCCAAAAATGAATAAAATTGAGCTTTATTGTCTCTTGTTGTACATGCGGGGAGCCCCTTGTACAGGGGTATGCGGCTAGTAAGCCCTTGTATGTTTACGCTGGACTCATCTAGCCGTGTCCGGGGTCTGAACGACCTGTTTAGGTGCTTTGATTGGTGAAGCCGGTTTAGTGTGTGGTTGTCAAGGCAGTCACAGAATCTTCCACGCTCGAGGAACACTCGGTATTTCCCTTTAAGGAGATGATGCCTCGCGGACTGGGCATTTTAAGTGTAAGGGATGCATAATGCGGTATTGCATTAAAGCGGGCGAAAGCTCCACGTCCCAGTAGTGCTTGGTAGCTACTTGTGAATGGGGCGAGGTGGAAGGTTAACTTTTCGCGGCGGAAGTTGTCGCGTGAGCCGAACACAACTTCTAGCAGTAGAGAGCCCGTACAATGGGCATATGGGCCTGGCATTACCCCTTGAAAGGAAGTGTTGCTATGGCGAATTTTGGTTGGGTCTATCCCCATTTTACGGATTGTGTCCTGATATAGCAGGTTTAGATCACCGCCGCCATCCATTAGGACTTGTGTAAATTGGAGTCCGTCGATTATCGGATCTAATATCAAGGTAGTCCATCCTGCATTCCGGATACTTCTGGAGTAATCTTGATGGTCAAAGGTGATTGGTTTTAACAACCAGTGGCGGGACTCCTCTGGGATAGGCCGTATGGCACGTATCTCTATGGGCGCCATTCTGTTTTTCCCTTTTGTCACGTAAAGTGAGTTTACTATTTTGACTTCTTGTGGGAAATTCTTTTGTTTTCCGGTGCTCTGCTTGTGGGGTTCGTCATCGTCCTCGCTTGGTGTGTCAAGCCCCTTGTGTTCGGCGTTGAGTTTGCCGGACTGCTTGAAGACCCAACAATCTCTGTGAGTATGGTTTGCAGGCTTCCCGGGAGTACTGTGGATTTGGCATATCTTGTCCAAGATTTTGTTTAAGTTAGATAGCTCGTCTCTGTTATCCTTAAGGGGCAGTTTTTTATGATTCTGCCATGAGCTTTTGAATCCGGTGTTGACTGCCGTGCTCTTTGGGCTGTTTCCCTTTGTCCGGCGCTGGTCCTTGCTGCGTCGCGGTTTCCCGTTTCCATCCCTGACTTCGGATGTACTTGGGTCGCTGGTACTGCATCTTGCCAGCCAGCTATCCTCTCCCGCGCAAAAGTGGGTCATGAGGCTTGTTAATGCGGCCATTGTTCTTGGCTTTTCTTGGCCGAGGTGTCTGGTGAGCCATTCGTCTCGGACGTTGTGTTTGAAAGCTGCTAGGCTTCGGCGTCCGGACAGTCGACTATTTGGTTCTTTTTAGTAAGGAATCTGTTCCAGAATTTTTGGGCTGACTCTCCGGGTTGTTGAGTTATGTGACTTAAATCGTCTGCATCCGGAGGTCGGACATAGGTCCCTTGAAAATTTGCCCGAAAAGCATCCTCGGCTCTTCCCAACTTCCAATGGTGTTTTCGGGGAGGCTTTTGAGCCAATGTCGGGCTGGCCCTTTGAGCTTGAGGGGTAAGTATTTTATGGTGTGGAGGTCATCTCCTCTAGCCATGTGTATGTGGAGGATGTAATCCTCGATCCAGACTCCAGGGTCTGTTGTTCCGTCGTATGGCTCTATGTTTACGGGCTTGAATCCCGCTGGAAATTCATAATTCAGAACCTCACCGGTGAAACATAGGGTGTGTGCGGCACCCCTATATTTAGGTGTACCGTAATATTCGGATACTTGATGTGTTGCATTGCTTACTAGAGCTTGCTTTCTTGGCCCGTAGATAGATCTAACTGGGCCATCTTTTTTATGTGAATCTGTGTGCGGATCGCGTGCCGGCTTGTGTGCGGTGCCGTTTTCCGCTCTATGTTTGCCATAGGGTCGTCTATCCGATCGGGTGGTCTCCTTGTTCTTTGATTGCGGGGGCTCTACGGCCTCCTCGTCAAATTCGGGCAGTAGTTTTCGCTTCGGGTAGCTCTTTGTTCGGCGACTATCGCCGTATTTGTCTGTGGTGTTGAGTACTTTGCTCCATCTGATTCTGAGCGCATCTTCTGCTGTTTTGAGCTTCTGCTTCTACTTTTTCAGGCTACGCGCAGTGGCGACGAGCCTTTTGTGGAGGTTCTTCTACTCCAGCAACTTGTCCGGCGTGAGATCGTCCAGACTATTATCTTCGTCCGAGATGGGTTGTTTATCCAGATTGTCCTGTTCGGACGGTTGCTCGATAGCATGTTCATCGTCCACCGGTTCGCCCTGCTCTATGGCTGCTGTCTTTGTCGGGGCGAGACTTTGAGCGGCGCTTACGTCGCCGTTTTGACTGCTTTTCGAGGGAATGATCCCTCGTGACGTCCCGTTATTCCTCGTCGTCGCTTTCTTTAGGTGTGTCCACCATGTATACATCGTGAGATGAGGTGGCTGTCCAGTGCCCTATAGGTGTTGGTTCATGTTTGTCTCCTACATCATCGTCCATACCGTCGATGTCTTTGGAGTCAAAGTCGAGCACGTCGTTTAAACTTTCGACAGTGGCTACGAAGTGGGTGGTGGGTGGGAGTCGAATTTCTTCGTCGTCCGCATCCCAACCTTGCTGACCATAGTTTGGCCAGGGCTCTCCTGATAAAGAGAGAGACTTTAGTGAATTCAGGATGTCGCGAAAGGGCGAGTGCTGAAAGATGTCCGCGGTGGTGAACTCCATGATCGGCGCCCAATCGGATTCGATTGGCAGGGGCGCGGAAGGTTCGGAGTCCGGCACCTTGGAGTCAAGAGCTTCGCAAAGGACAGGGTTGGTGTTCGGCTCAATCGCCGTAGAGATCGCAGCCCCCGAGGCGGAGTCCAGCCACCCATCCTCGATCGGCGCAATCGGCTCCGGACTAAGGGTCGGAGCGGGCACTGGTGCGGCCCCCAGGGCACTGTTCGGCGGCAGAGCTAGATCATGCCCATCGTGACAGTGCGACGCGCTCGGCTGTGGCTCGAACCCGTCGAAGATCAAGTCTCCGCGGACGTCAGCCGTATAGTTCAAATTTCCAAATCTGACCTGATGGCCAGGGGCGTAGCTTTCAATCTGCTCCAGATGGCCAAGCGAATTGGCCCGCAGTGCAAAGCCGCCGAATACGAAGATCTGTCCGGGGAGAAAAGTCTCACCCTGGACCGCATTGTTGTTGATGATCGGAGGAGCCATCGGGCCTAAAGATGACGACACAGAGGAACTCTCAATGAAAGCACCAATGTCGGTGTCAAAACCGACGGATCTCGGGTAGGGGGTCCCGAACTGTGCGTCTAGGCGGATGGTAACAGGAGACAAGGGACACGATGTTTTTATCCAGGTTCGGGCCCTCTCGATGACAAGGGACACGATATAGATCTACCACGAGATCAGAGAGGCTAAACCCTAGAAGCTAGCCTATGGTATGATTGTTGTTCGTCCTACATACTAAAACCCTCCGGTTTATATAGGCACCGAAGAGGGTTAGGGTTACACAGAGTCGGTTACAATGGTAGGAGATCTACATATCCGTATCGCCAAGTTTGCCTTCCATCCAAGGAAAGTCTCATCCGGACACGGGACGAAGTCTTCAATCTTGTATTTTCATAGTCCAGGAGTCCGACCAAAGGTGATAGTTCGACTATCCGAATACCCTCTAATCCAGGACTCCCTCACTCACCTCGACCGGTGACGTCGAGGCCACATGCTCGGACGAGAAAAGATAGGGTATGAGAGACGGCGGCGCCTTGTGTCCCACGTGGGTCAGTCTGTGTCACATGTTCTACTCTACCTTGTCAGGCGATCGGATTTTCACTTCGCCGGTCTCATGGCCATCGAACACGGATATGGACGGGAACAAGGACTTGTACATGTAGTCGTACAGCTATGAGAATTCGCTAATGATGTATCTGGTTGTATAAAAGGACATTTAAGAGATGACTGGCCACTCTGCAGACATGCCAAGACCCACGGATATTTAGGAAACAAGATTTGTTAAGGCCGGCTGTAGATGTTCTAACGTGCACAGACACGACGGTTGACACGGCAGACGGGCCCCTGCTCCAGTGTCCTGGGCACGCAGCGCGTAACCGCGAGCGGTTTAGTGCAGCCATTATGGAGCCCGATTTGGATTGGCGCGCGCCTGCCCTGATTTTTGCCGAACCAGCCCAGCGTTGTAGAGTAAATCAGCCAACACTCTCCTTTTAAATTCTGCCCCCTTCTGTCCACTTCGTCGTCAACTCATCACAGCCCGCGGAAATCTCCCACGATGGTTGGGGCGGAGGACCCAGAAACCTTCTTCGAGACCGCGCCGCCGCTGCGCGACGCCGACGCCGTCCGCACAAAGCTGCAAGAGTTCATCGCCCGCAACTCCATCATCTCAGGTAGTTAATCAACCCAGCTGTGCGTTGCCAGTCTTGTGCGTGATCGATGCGAGTATTTCCGTCGAACACCCGACGTGCGTGTGACTCGGCGACGCTCCTCTGCTTGTGTGCTGGTGCAGCGGGCGGGGTCGACAGGCGGCCTATCGTGTGCGTCACGTCGGGCGGGACGACGGTGCCGCTGGAGCAGCGGTGCGTCCGGTACATCGACAACTTCAGCTCCGGCCACCGCGGCGCCGCCTCCACCGAGTAAATTAACCGCCCTTCTCTTCTTGTCCCGCTCGTCGCTTTTCGTTTGTGCTACCTACTTGTGTGAGGATGACAAAGGCCAAACAGCAACTCAACTACAACGGAACCTCCCCTCCGCAAAAAAAACATACTGCTCCGTATAGAGATATGCCTCAATTAATTCGGATGAGAGGGGTATCATTTATTCTTAGATTAAACGTGTGCCGCATCCATATGGGTATGTTCGTTCCATGAGAATGTCCATGTGCGCTAAGGCCCAGTTGACGTCGCGCTTCAAATTTCTGCTCTGTTCATTGGATTTCAATCACCGTTTTGAACAAGGATTTCGGTTATTAAATGAAGTATTTCTAAGTTATTTTTACTGTAACTCCTGATCGGTCTTAGCTCTGCTTTCCTGACTGACCACGCCTCTTTTACTATGGAACCTTTACCGTCCGTACTTTACCTGGAACTACAATGCACAGTTGCAGTCTTGCAGATAAACCAATGTCCGCTTGAACATGCAACTTACTACGTTTGGGCAAGCACATGACTGGAACAATGAAAGTTCCTCATGTCTAACAAGTTTGATGTATATGTATTAACCTGTTTTTCTTTTGATAATATAGGTATTTCTTGAAGGCTGGTTATGCTGTTATCTTTCTCCACCGACGGTAGGCTACCTGGCTATTAAGTTCTCTAGTAATAATTGTCTGTCTTCCACTGAAGCAACTGATCTGAACTGAACTGGTTTTTACCCTCTTCTAGTTGAATGATGAATTGTTCTGTGTCTAGATACTTTTTACTGTGAATAATATGCTGTTTGCTGCTACGTACATGCCTTGCAGAGGGAGTTGTCAGCCTTACTGTAGGTTCCTGCCTGATGATTCATTCCTCAAGTTCTTAGACGTCAATGAAGAATCAAAAGTTCAAGGTTGGTAATATACATGCCTAGTGCAGATAG
This sequence comes from Triticum dicoccoides, assembly GCF_002162155.2. Lineage (NCBI taxonomy): Eukaryota > Viridiplantae > Streptophyta > Magnoliopsida > Poales > Poaceae > Triticum > Triticum dicoccoides. The sequence goes on along the minus strand of NC_041391.1, from coordinate 405,279,496 downwards.
GAAAACTAACATCTACTGTATTTCCCTAGACTAGTCACTTACTATTATGTTTTGTTTTGTGCTCAGTGGCCGAGTCCCATCAGACAGCCGTAAAGGAATCAATTTGGGACTATTGCAAGGTGGAGCATAAGATTATACACTGCTTATCAAAGGTGGCACACTAGATTTACAGCAGGATACTGACAAGTGAATTTCCTGCAGGCTATGGAAGGTGGCTCTCTGCTGAAACTCCAATTCACCACAATATTTGAATATCTTCAGGTTTTGTATCTTGGATTGATAAGTGCTATATCACATACCAATAAAAGCAAAAATTCGAAAGCGTGACACAACATTGGGGTGCAGTTACTGAGGATGGTGGCTACATCTGTGAGCACAGTCAGGCAACGCGGGATGTTCTATCTTGCTGCAGCAGTCTCAGACTTTTATGTTCCTTGGGATAGCATGGTATGGTTTAAGCACTTGCCATACTATTTTTTTCGTGTGAGAGAATTCGATTGTTAAACGCTGCACAAAGAAACCTAATAATGCCTCCGTAATTTTGAACTGCAAAAACGTCTTATATTAGTTACAGAGGGGATTGAACTGCAAAAACATCTTATATTTAGTTACAGAGGGAGTATTATACAAGAATAAACTTTGTTGCAAATGCCTTAAACAGGGAATTTGATTGTTGTGCAGGCAAAACATAAGATTCAGTCAGCTGGAGGCCCTCTAGAGATGAGGCTCAGTCAGGTTCCAAAAATGCTTGCTGTATTGCGGGACCAATGGGCTCCCTTGGCATTTTGTGTATCTTTCAAGGTTAGATTTTTTATGCAATGGAAGAGTGAACACATTTTATACCTAAAAATTACTAGGCTTGTTCAAATTATTTCAATTATTTGCTCTAACAATGTAAAATAATTGCAGCTGGAGACAAATTCAGATATTCTTGTCCAGAAAGCAGATATGGCTCTGAACAAGTACAAGATGAACATTGTTGTGGCCAATTTGCTTGCAACATACAAAGAGCAAGTCATTATTGTCACAAACGGAGCAAGGAATACTGTCCGAAGGCGCAACAGTGATGAAGATTTGGAAGAGCAGATAATCAAACTCCTAGCACAGAAGCACTCAAAGTATATTTGTGGATCACAGATGGATGCAACCAGGGTCCAGACTGAATTATGACAAGTCTGTACGGTCGTGGTTTGGCCTCAATACCTACAGTATTTAATTGGTATCTACGTATTGAAATGGAAACAAATCCCTGTTGAACGTGAGCAATCACTATACCTCTAATCTGTAATGATGTCGATACTTGTGTGAACTGCATCGACATATTCTTCTGGTTTTTAGTTTGCAGAATTATGGGAAGGTGATACCAAATAGGCCATCAACTACTACTACTACTAATAGCTTTGAGACCAAAACAAATAATTCTATGTTAATTTATGAATGTCAAATGCAGCAGTGTTTCTCTATTCAAGTTCCAGATTCACCTATGGGAGTTTTGTTGTCTCTTTTTCTGGGCTTTTTAGAGAAGAGAGACATGTTCTCTTGACTCGAGCTTTGACTGGGTAACTATTTTTGCTTAGTAATGTCTCTGTTTGGTAAGAAGATTCCTCAACTTACGAGAAATCGTACTCCCTCCGTTGTACTCCCTCTATTGTAAGAAAACGCTCTTATATTACGGCACGGGGGGAGTAAAATATAAGGTCCACACTTTTTTGATATTTAACTTTGACCATTAATTAAAGCAATAATACATAATCATGTGGCTGAAAAATTATACCATTTGAAATTTCTTTCGAATACAGCTTATAGCTAGAGCATTCCACACACCGTCTTTATTTGACCATTTTATTTTGCACTAGTTAGGATGTGGTAATACATTTGGTCTAAGTTGTTGAAGATCTTTAATCCAGTTTCATATTTATCCATCAAACGTGTAGACTATTATTATATCCTCTCTCCTTTAGTCACTTGTATACTGGGTAGTAAGCTTGCACGTGCAACGCATTCTCAAACGTTGAAAATGAGATTCATACCAGTACAGAACAAAATAGAGAAGTTTTAAAAATATATGAACTAAAGTTCGAAAGTTAGGCAATTTTATGATTAATTCCAGAATATAAATCATGATTAAAGCAATAATTAGCATGTATAAGTCAACATGCTAGATGCACTAAATAGCATGAACAATAGCATCACACATGCAACAGTAACCATAATCAAAGATTGGATCAGATCACCGCACATGAACAATAGCATCACACATGCTGATGTGGCTACCTCGGAGGCGATGTTGTTGACAATGTTGTTGGTGAAGACCGGTCAAAGCAAACGGCAGTGTACACTTTATTTCTTTTGCATCCTTGGGAAGAATAGCATAGACCTACCCTTTATGCATAAGAGTGTACCTATTTGTTCACCCATGATGAAGAGCGTTAACATCGTGCTGCCATGGACGCCCTAAAATAAGGTGACAGACGTGCAATGGTAGAACGCCCTATTCCATTTTATCAACATAGCCATCAATAGAAAAATGAAGCTCCACCCTTGTAAGTTACCTTCACTTTGCCCACATCATTTATCCATTCATATTGTACGGTTTTGGATGCTCTCATGTTGTCAAAGAAAAAGACTCCACCACATCATTGCTAATCATGTTACTAGCACTACCACCATCAATTATTAGTTTGCACACTTCTCCCTCGATGGTACATGCAGTCTTAAAAAAATACTTCTTCGTTGTCCTAGTTCGACAATGACCTTGTCATTTCGCTGGACCTTATGTGCTAGCAAACTCTACATATCAAGTTGAGGATACATAGCAAGGTATCACCATCATATCTTTTAGTTTCATCCTCTAACCTAGGTGTCTCATCTTCAGATTCTGAAATATATTCTGCATCAATAAGCAAGACCCTTCTTTGATTGGAACGCTTCATGTGTCCACGTGCTCCACACTTATGGCAAATAATATTACGGTGATGAGATGACGTCGCATTAGATGAAAGTTGAGAAATCTCCTTTGGTGCAGCAGCCACTTTGGTTTGTTCAATGCTTACCGACTTATAAGAAGTAGCCAGCTTAGCACTAAACCCATCACCAATAGGAGAAGAACAACGTCGCCCACTATTGTAAGTTGGATGAGTCTCTGAAGCTTTGCTTCTCCAATACCCAATTTTCAGCATGCTTCGCTTGATGAAGTAACTCATGAATATCTTTATATTGCATTAAATCAACACGGTAATGAATCTTTTCTTCTAGCCCCTCAAAGAAACGAACCATGGTCGCCTCCGCGGGCTCACGTGCAACTGTATGCATCATCAAAACTTGCATCTTTTTGTAGTTCTCATCAACTGATTTTGTACCTTACATTAGATGATATAGTCTACTATGAAGCCGGCAAGTGTAGTAAGCAGGCAAAAAAATTTCCCTCGTGATTTGCTTCATGTCAGCCCATGTCGTTCGTCGCTCGTGAGTACGGTTTTTATCATCCCACTGAAAGAATCGATATGGTTGACTGGGGGGGGGGGTGAATAGGCAACTACCAATTTTTAGCTTTTCTTAACAAATTAGGTTTTAGCAACAAATAGGTTGTCTAGATATGCAACTAGGTGAACAACTTATATGATGCTAGCGACAACAACAACACAAGCAAGCAAGATATACACCACAAGTAAAGCTTGCACAAAGTAAAGGTAAGAGATAACAACAAGTGGAGCCGGTGGAGACAAGGATGTGTTACCGAAATTCCTTCCCTTTAAGAGGAAGTACGTTTCCGTTGGAGCAGTGTGGAGGTACAATGCTCCCCAAGAAGCCACTAGGGCCACCTTCTCCTCACGCCCTCACATAATGCGAGATGCCATGATTCCACTAGTGGTGCCCTTGAAGGCGGCAACCGGACCTATACAAACAAGGTTGGGCCTATCTCCACAACCGAATTGGAGGCTCCGACACCACCACTAAGCTTCACCACAATGGAATGTGGCTCCGAGGTGACCTCAGCTGTCTAGGGTGCTCAAACACCCAAGAGTAATAAAATCTGCAAGGGATTAGTGGGGGAATCAAATTTCTCTTGGTGGAAGTGTAGATCAGGGCCTTCTCAACCACTCCCTAGAAAATCAACAAGTTTGATTGGCTAAGGAGCGAGATCGGGCAAAAATAAGCTTTTCTAGCAACAATGGAGTTTGGGGAGGAAGAGGTCGTCTTCTTGGGGAAGAAGACCCCCTTTATATAGTGGAGGAACAAATCCAACCCTTACATAGTTTCAGCCCGCACCGAGTGGTACTGCCGCTTAGGAGAGCAGTACTGCCGCTTAGGAGAGCAGTACTGCCGCTTAGGAGAGCGGTACTACTGCTCGGGTGGTAGTGCATGAAGTGAAGTCCATTGGTGCGAGACCTCGAACTGGTAGTGCCACCGGAGTAGTACTACCGCTCGCCCCAGCGGCACTACTGCTTGGATTGCAGCACTGTGCACTAAGAGAGTAGAGCAGGACAAGGGGGGAGAGGCAGTACCGCCCCAGCGGTACTACCGCCTACAGGTGGTACTGCTGCCCACCACTGCGCTCTACTACCACTGAGGAAACATGGGAGGTCTCAGAGAGCAGAGCCGTGAGTGGAAGTGGCAGCGGTGGTAGGCGTGGTACTACCGCTCCTATTACTGCTGCTACTGCCACTTGCCTGACTGGGTCAAAATGGGGCCAGCGGTAGTATGCCAATGGGACAACCACTGAACCAGACACGAAAAAATGAGACCCGAGTCGAGGCGGTAGTACCCGCGGTACTACCTGTCGGTGTCAAAACCGGCGGATCTCGGGTAGGGGGTCCCGAACTGTGCGTCTAAGGTTAATGGTAACAGGAGGCGGGGGACATGATGTTTACCCAAGTTCGGGCCCTCTTGATGGAGGTAATACCCTACTTCCTGCTTGATTGATCTTGATGATATGAGTATTACAAGAGTCGATCTACCACAAGATCATAGAGGCTAAACCCTAGAAGCTATCCTATGATTATGATTGTTGTCGTCCTACGGACTAAACCCTCTGGTTTATATAGACACCGGAGGGGGTAGGGTTACACAGAGTCGGTTACAGAGAAGGAAATCTACATATCCGAATTGCCAAGCTTGCCTTCCACGCAAAGGAGAGTCCCACCCGGACACGGGACGAAGTCTTCAATCTTGTATCTTCATAGTCCAATAGTCTGGCATAAGCACATAGTCCGGCTGTCCGAGGACTCCCTAATCCAGGACACCCTCAGTAGCCCTTGAACCAGGCTTCAATGACGATGAGTCCGGCGCGTAGATTGTCTTCGGCATTGCAAGGCGGGTTCCTTCTCTACATACTCCAAAGAAGATCTTGAACACAAGAATCGTGTCCGGCTCTGCAAAACAAGTTCCACATACCACCGTAGAGAGCACAATATTCCACAAGTCTAATCTGCTGACAACTTTTTCATAGCGTGACATCACGTCGCGGCCCGGTCATTATTCGAACCGGTTTTCTCAACCTGCTATTGCACATCTTGCGAGGCAGTTTCATAGGCACGTCTTGTCGAAGCAGAGATCGTGTCCCCTTATCACGGGATACTCATCAATACGGGTGTGGGTAACCCAACCGCGCCATTAATCACGGCGCTTGGGGGATAAGCGAGTTTCCAGGGTAAGTGGGGAGGCGCAGGATCCCGGCTGCCTTTATAAGGAGATAAGGACTCCCCTTTTTCACCCACGCCTTCTTCTTCCTCTGCTCATCCATTCTCACTCGCTCGAGCTCCAGCGCCCAAGCATTCTCCTTCTCCGCCCAAAAAGGCCCTCCGAAAATGTCCGGATCTGGAGCAGGAGGCAAGTGGATGGCCTCTACCATCCGGGAGAAGGATATCAAGAAACTTCGGGAGGCCGGGTATCTGGCCAAGAAGATCAGCCATCGTCTCCCAACGACGGGACAAATCGTCCCTACTCCGGAACCCCACGAGAGGGTTGTATTCCTCCCTCACTTTGTCCGCGGGCTAGGGTTTCCCCTCCACCCATTCGTTCGCGGCATTATGTATTACTATGGGATCGATTTTCATGATCTATCCCCCAATTCCTTCCTCAACATCTCGACATTCATCGTCGTGTGCGAGGCCTTTCTACGCATCCCTCCACACTTCGGCTTATGGCTGAAGATTTTTAATGTGAAGCCCAAGGTGGTGAGCGGCGAGCACGCTAAGTGCGGAGGAGCCATGGTGAGCAAGATTCCCAACGTCACATGGCCATGAGGTACCTTCAATGATTCCGTCAAAGGGTGGCAACAACAGTGGTTCTACGTCACTGAGCCACGCGGCACAAAATGGGCCGCAGCTCCCGAATTCCAATCCGGAGCTCCACTGCGGCTTACGTCCTAGCCCAAGAAGGGCCTGAACTGGTCTTCGCCCGATGAGTTGTTGGTGCTCCAGACGCGCGTCAAGGGTATGGAAGACAAGAATATCAAACTTGTCAATGTAGTCCAGGTGATGTTAGTTCGCCGGATTCTCCCTTGCCAACACAGGGCTTGCCATTTATGGGAGTACGACCCGGCCAAGCACCAGACCCTACTAGGGTTCTTTGACTCATCACACGAAGACATATGGAAAGTTCTTTTAAAGTCCGGTAAATCGTGGCCGGACTCAACCGAGGACCGCGGGTATCAACTGTCCCGACCTGCGAGTTCGGTAAGTCTCTGTAGGTTGGCAAGTCACATGCTTTATCTGTATAATCCAAGGGAAACGCTCAATGTATTTTTCCACAACTCTCCTAGAGCTGGACGAAGAAGGCAGGGCAGATCTACTGCCCGGCCCCGCTGCCAGAAGAACCAGCCGGCCCACTTCCGACGAAGATGCTGGTCCCGGTGCCTTACAAGGCGCCGAAGAAGAAAACTGAGAAAGAGGTTAAAGAGACCAGGGGCGCGCGTCTTCGCCGAGGAACTTCGGACACAATATCTGAAGACTCCGAGGCCCGTTCTTCCTCCAAGGAGGACGAGGAAGAGGAGGAAAGCCAATCCCGCCCAACGAGGGGAAGAAAGAAAAGGATGGCCTCCACACACTTGGAGGCCGAGTCGCCTAAGAAGGGAAAAACTCCCCTTTCGGAGGAATCCGCCACCGCTACCGACAGCAGCCCAGAGTGGAATCCCAGGGTCTAGCCCCTGGTGAAATCGTGAGTATATAAAATCCGGACACGTTTGCGCATCCAGACGCAGTATTGTATTACGTTTAATCATTGAGCCACACTTCTTTGCAGTCCGGCGAGGTCCTGCGCCGAACAATCCTCATCGGAGGATTTACTGGGCTTGGATGCCATGGACAGCGGGACACCCCCGAAGGCCCCCTTCCCAAAACATGTGAACGACACCGAGGCATCGTCCCAAAGGGACCCAGGCCAAGGAGGGGGTGAAAAGACCGTCAAGGCGGCGCCAGGGGGTCAAACTTCGGAGGCCGTACACACGGGAGAAAAGGCTCTCGTGGACACCGACGGCGGGGGCTATCTCGAATTCGGCCCCCAGCCGGACATAATTCCGGAGACTGATATGGCTCCAGAATCAGGCAGGCAGCCTCCCTTGACAGGAAGGGGTGCGCCTGTTCCACCGGCAACCTCTGCCCAACCAGAGGTGCCGGATACCTTATCGGCGGCGCTGAAGAGCGCCTCCATCGTTGAAGAACATTGTGCCCTTATGGGTGCGGTGATTGAGAAGATTTAGTCTGCTGAGAGCGGGTTGAATGAAGCCTGCATCAGCCTTATAACGGGCTTTGAGGTATGTTGTGAGGTTTCAAAGAGTGTTATAGTATAGGTAGTAGCCCCTGATACACTGTTTGGTGTTTGAAAGAAAGAACCGGACAGAGGATCAAATACACGATCGCAGGAGACTCACCTTGTGGCACCTCTCCCTCTTTTTTATTTATAAGCAGGCGTCTGTAGCGACTACCGCTTCTCATACTGCGGAAGTCTCCGGACTGAAGCAGAGTCTGGAGTGGGCCGAAGAAGAACTTGGCCAATTGAAAAAGTAGTTGGAGGATAACCAAGGTATGCAAAAAACCTTGTTCGCGTTCAGCGCAGATGAATAACTGAGTAAGATGAAAATATTTTCATGATGTGATCTAGGGGTGACAGCCGAAGTCGAGGCTCTAAAGAAGGATGTGGCCGAGGCCGAGAAGAAGGCAGCCGCAGAGCAGGCTCTTCGTGGAAAGCACAAGGCCAGGGTTATTGAAGCTGAGCAAGAGCTCCAAGAGGCCGTGAAGAAATGCGAGACCTTGGAGCAGAGTTTAGTGGAGAAAGAATCCGAACTCACCAAGGCTCGTCAAGCCGCACGTGATGCCCTGGGGGAAGCCCAAGGCGCCCTGCAGGAAATCCAGAAGGTGAGGAAGATCGCGGCCGGTAAGGCTTTTTCTATGCAAAGCAAAATATTTGAAGGAAGAAAATCACGTTGCTAATTTGAATTCGGATTTCTCCAGGGGTATTTGCAGAACTGCCGCGCAGCATATCTGTCGGTGTTCTGGGAACGGGGGTCCCCAGACTTGCCTGCATGCGGCCTGCGGCATGGCTCGAGTGGTGGCCCAGTACGACCCATCTTCATCAGCGCAAGACTCAAGACCCTCACGAGGGGCCAAGCCTCGCGGGGCAGACGACACAAGACTTCCTCAGGAGCAGCCTCGCCAGGCAGGCTCGCGAGGAGGCGGAGAGATCAAGGCAAGGGTGCCTCGCGAGGTGCTCATGACACAAGCCGTGACGATCGAGACCAGGCGGGCGCCAGGCGGGCGCCGGCCCGCGCAGTGTCCTTGTTTCCTCTTTGGTGCAAAGGGGGCAAGCACAGGCGTGGAGTACCGAGACATCAGGCAAAGGTTACGATTTCAGTGCAACGAGACCAAGACCAGCAGAGCGGCAGGATGGAGGTCACCGTGGAGCCCAAGACGGCGTCATCCCCAGCGCCTTTGGCAGCCGAAGACCAACTTTAGTCAGGATAACTTGTACTAGATGTTCCCCTTCAAAATGGCCGTTGTTGGCGCCCTTCCTGCTCAATATTTGGGAAGAGGACCAGGGCCTCTATAAATAGGGCTAGCCATCTCATGGATAGGCATCAGACCAAGGGAGAACCAAAACAAGTAGAACACCACATCATCTCAATAACACCTCTTGCGAGGCAGTTCTTCCCTGTACTGTTCATCATCTGCCCCTGAGGCAATCTACCACACCACACACTGGAGTAGGGCATTACACCACAATGGTGGCCCGAACCAGTATAAATCTTGTGTCCCTCGTATTGTTCATCGTTAGCTTAGATTCTCGCGAGGCGATCAGACGTGGACTGGTAGGGGGGAGATCTTCGCGCGCACCCCAGAGTTCGAACCTTAAGGGTCCGCCGGAACCCAACATCCGACATTTGGCGCGCCAGGTAGGGGTGCGCCGAAGCTCTCCCTTCCGTCGGCTCACTCTCCATCAACACCGCGCTTCTCCCTCATGGCGGACATCACGCTTCCGGCTCTGGCGGCCGGCGCCAGCGCTGGGGCCAGGGGGCTCCGGGCCTTAGCCCCCGCCTTATGGCAGGTGAAGTGGCCGAACAAGTTCAAGCCAGACATGCCGCCACGCTACGACGGCACGACGGATCCGCTAGCCTTCCTGCTGGCGTATGAAGAGGCCGTCCTCGAGGCAGGGGCGACGACAGGGTCATGGCTAACTGGCTGCCCATGGCCCTCACCGGCGTCCCGCGCATGTGGTTGCTCCACCTGCCAGTGGCTTCTGTGGCCTCCTGGGAGGAGTTGCGCGGCCTCTTCCTCGCCCAGTATGTTGCGCCGGCGCCCCCGGTCGTCGCAGCTCTCCTGGGTGGCTCGCTGGTGCCACCTTTGAGCCGGCACGTCAAGCCGTTCGTCCGCCGGATTGGTGCCGTCCTCAAGCACCGTGAAGCCCCCCCGGCTGGGTGGCACCCAAGGCCGATTTGACCTTCAGCCCGGAGGATCACCCCTCCAATACCGCCTACTCGGGCACGCTCCCAATGCTATGCACCCCCACCATCTGCCAGGTGGCTGTCACCAGGACCCTCATCGACGGTGGTGTCGGCCTCAACATGCTCTCAGTGGAGGCCTTCAGCCTCCTCCACATGCCGCTGGAGCGACTCCAGCCTAGCAGGCCCTTCTCGGGCGTCGGAGGCAGTTCCACCGGCTCCCAGGGGCAGATCCGCCTCCCGGTGACCTTCGGCACCCACGACAACTTCCGCACGGAGCTGGTCGACTTCGACATCGCCCCCATCGGCCTCCCGTATAACACCATCCTCGGCTACCCAGCCTTGGCCCAGTTCATGGCGGTGACTCACCCGGCCTACAACCTCATGGAGATGCCCGGGAGCAGCGGCGTCCTTACCATGCTTGGAGACGCGAGGGAGGCACTGCAGGCACTCAAGCTCGCTTTCAAGGCGGCCGCAGTGGCGCAGCCCGCCAGCATTGACGCCCTCGAGCCCAAGGGGGCTGCACCGTCCAAGAAGAAGCAGCTATTCACTCAAGACAAGGCGGAGACCAAGCAAGTACCAGTCGACGAAGATGGATCCTCTGGCGCCACCTTCACTATAGGCGCCAATCTTGACCCTGAGCAGGAGGAGGCCCTGGTGAAATTTCTACGCACGAACAAGGAGGTGTTTGCATGGGAACCTGATCAGCTAGCAGGGGTCCCAAGAGAGGTGATTGAGCACCATCTGAACGTGTGCCCCAACGTGCGCCCCGTGAAGCAAAAGGCAAGGCGATAGTCCACCAAGAAGCAGGCCTTCATCGTCCAAGAAACCCGCAAGTTGGAGGCTGCCGGTGTCATTCATGAGGTTCGCTATCCTGAATGGCTGGTGAGGGAGTCCTGGACTAGGGGGTGTCCGGATAGCCGAACTATCATCATCGGCCGGACTCCAAGACTATGAAGATACAAGATTGAAGACTTCGTCCCATGTCCGGATGGGACTTCCCTTGGCGTGGAAGGCAAGCTTGGCGATACGGATATGTAGATCTCCTACCATTGTAACCGACTCTGTGTAACCCTAGCCCTATCCGGTGTCTATATAAACCGGAGGGTTTTAGTCCATAGGACAGAACAACAATCATACCATAGGCTAGCTTCTAGGGTTTAGCCTCCTTGATCTCGTGGTAGATCCACTCTTGTACTACCCATATCATCAATATCAATCAAGCAGGAGTAGGGTTTTACCTCCATCGAGAGGGCCCTAACCTGGGTAAAAACATCGTGTCCCTTGTCTCCTGTTACCATCCGCCTAGACACATAGTTCGGGACCCCCTACCCGAGATCCGCCGATTTTGACACCGACATTGGTGCTTTCATTGAGAGTTCCTCTGTGTCGTCACTGATAGGCTCGATGGCTCCTTCGATCATCAACAACAACGACGCAGTCCAGGGTGAGACTTTTCGCCCCAGACAGATCTTCGTATTCGGCGGCTTTGCACTGCGGGCCAATTCGCTTGGCCATCTGGAGCAGATCGAAAGCTACGCCCCTGGCCGTCAGGTCAGATCTGGAAGTCTGAACTTCATGGCTGACATCCGCGGAGACTTGATCTTCGATGGATTCGAGCCACGGCCGAGCACGCTGCACTGTCACGATGGGCATGATTTAGCTCTGCTGCCGGACAGTGCCCTGGAGGCCGCACACGAGTCCGCTCCGACCCTCAATTCGGAGCCGGCTGCGCAGATCGAGGATGGGTGGCTAGACACCGCCTCGGGGGCTGCAACCTCTACGGCGATGGAGCCGAATACTGACCTCGTCCCTTGTGAAGCTCGTGACTCCGAGGTGCCGGACTCCTTGCCAGACTCCGAACCCCTCGCGCCCCTACCAATCGAATCCGGTTGGGCGCCGATCATGGAGTTCACGGCTGCGGACATCTTTCAGCACTCACCTTTTGGCGACATCCTGAATTCACTAAAGTATCTCTCGTTATCAGGAGAGCCCTGGGCGGATCACGGTGAGGACGGTTGGGATGCGGACGACGAAGAAATTCAAAGCCCACCCACCACCCACTTCGTAACCACTGTCGACGACCTAACCGACGTGCTAGACTTCGACTCCGAAGACATCGACGGTATGGACGACGATGCCGGAGACGACCAAGAACCAGCGCCTACTGGGCACTGGAAAGCCACCTCAACTCGCGATGTATACATGGTGGATACACCAAAAGGAAGCGATAACGAGGAACAACGGGACGCGGCGAAGGATAATTCCCCCGAAAAACAACCAAAACGGCGACGCAAGCGCCTCCCGAAGTCCCGCCTCGATAACAACATCACCCATACTGACCCAGCCGTAGAGAAGGGTGAACCAGTGGACGACGAACATGCCACCAAGCAACCATCCGAACAGGATGAATTGGACGAGCAACCCATCCCCGGCGAAAACAACAGTCCAGACGATCTCACGCCGGACACATCACCGGAGCATAAGAACCTTCACAAAAGGCTCGTCGCCACTGCAAGAAGTTTGAAGAAGCAGAAGCGGAAGCTCAAAACAGCGGAAGACGTACTCAGAATGAGATGGAGCAAAGTACTCAAGACCGCAGATAAATACGGCGATAGTCACCAAGCAAAGAGCTACCCGAAGCGCAAGCTGTTGCCCGAATTTGACGAGGAGGCCGTAGAGCCCCCACAGTCAAAAAACAAAGAGGCCGCCTGGCCAGATAGACGACCAGATGACAGGCTAAGAGCAGCAAGCGGCGCTGCACACAAGCCGGGACACGATCCACATAAGGATCCTCGCAATAAGGATGGCCCGGTCAGGTCCATCTATGGGCCAAAGAAGAAGGCTCCAGGAAGCAACACAACACGCCGAGTGTTCGAAGATAACGACACACCTAAATACAGGGGCGCCACACACCCACTATGTTTCACCGATGAGGTACTGGATCATGAATTTCCAGCAGGATTCAAACCCGTAAACATAGAGGCATATGACGGAACAACAGACCTCGGAGTCTGGATTGAGGATTATATCCTACACATACATATGGCTAGAGGAGACGATCTCCACGCCATAAAATACCTACCCCTCAAGCTCAAAGGGCCAGCTCGGCATTGGCTCAAAAGCCTCCCAGAAAATACCATCGGAAGTTGGGAAGAGCTCGAGGATGCGTTTCGAGCAAATTTTCAGGGAACTTATGTCCGCCCTCCGGATGCAGACGATTTAAGTCACATAACTCAACAGCCCGGAGAGTCAGCACGCAAATTCTGGAACAGGTTCCTCACCAAAAAGAACCAAATAGTCGACTGTCCGGACGCCGAAGCCTTAGCAGTCTTTAAACATAACGTCCGAGACGAATGGCTCGCCAGACACCTCGGCCAGGAAAAACCAAGAACAATGGCCGCGCTAACAAGCCTCATGACCCGCTTTTGCGCGGGGGAAGATAGCTGGCTGGCAAGATGCAGCACCGGCGACCCGAGTACATCCGAGGTCAGGGATGGAAATGGGAAATCACGACGTAGAAAAGATCAGCGCTGGAATAAGCAAAATGGCCCAAATAGCACGACGGTCAATGCCGGGTTCAAAAGCTCTCGGCCGAATAACAAAACACTACCTCTTAAGGACAACAGTGACGAGCTATCCAACCTAAACAAAATCTTGTATAGGATATGTCAAATCCACAGTACCCCCGGGAAGCCTGCAAACCATACCCACAGAGATTGTTGGATCTTCAAGCAGTCCGACTGACTTAACACCGAACACAAGGGGCTCGACACACCAAGTGGAGATGATGACGAACCCCACAAGCAGCATGCCGGAAAACAGAAGACTTTCCCACTAGAAGTCAAAACACTGAACTCACTTCATGTGATAACAAGGAAAAATAGTGCGGCACCTTCTAAAGCACGCGCCGCACGGTCCACCCCAGCGGAGTCCCGAAATTGGATGTCAAAACCAATTACTTTCGACCATCAGGATTGTTCTAGAAGTATTCGAAACGCAGGAGGGACTGCTTTGATATTGGATCCCATAATCGACGGACTACAATTCACACAAGTCCTAATGGATGGCGGCAGTGATATAAACCTGCTATACCAGGACACCATCCGCAGAATGGGGATAGACCCTACAAGAATTCGCCATAGCAACACTTCCTTCAAAGGAGTGATGCCAGGCCTTTATGCCAATTGTACAGGCTCTGTACTACTATAGGTTGTGTTCGGTTCATCCGACAACTTCCGTCGCGAAAAGCTAATCTTCCATATCGCCCCATTCAAAAGTAGCCATCAAGCACTACTGGGACGCGAAGCTTTCGCCCGCTTTAACGCAATACCGCATTACGCGTCTCTTACACTTAAAATGCCCAGTCCACGCGGCATAATCTCATTAAAGGGTAACTCCGAGTGTTCCTCGACCACGGAAAACGTGAGACTGCCTTGACAGCCACACACTAATCCGGCCCTGCTGATCAAAGCCCCTAAAAACAGGTCATTCAGACCTCGGACACGGTTAGGCGAGTCCGGTATAAATAAGCAAGGGGCTTCCTAGCCGCATACCTCTTTACAAGGGGTTGCACGTATGAACGATGAGATCCAATAAAGCTCAACTTTATTCATCTTCCAAATCATACTCTGTCTTAAATACATTTTTTGCACGATATTTTTTCCAAACTAAGTTCTTCTCTTTTACAGATGAACCACGTGCTACACCCGTCCAGGATACAGCACAACAGAGACACAGGCGCAGACGTGCAGCAGGGACCCGTTGCAAGGACTCTTTTTAGATTAAGACCCTGCGTAAACCTTTCTTACTGTCTCTTGTTGATACACATCCCCCGGTTTCCTACCATAACCGAGGAGGAGGCTGGCGTTTTGGCATCGTCCGCGTCAGAAGTTCTCGCCCGTACCTGGACACTAGGGGCTTAGGGCATTGTTCTGCCCGTTATCATAAAGACCGAATACCTCAGGGAGTGTTGAGTGTTCGGCGTCTCGAGTTAGGCCTTATATGCATCAGCTCCGAATCATGTCTTTGGTCAAATGTTGGGTTTGCCCGGCTCCTGTGTTTTGCTGCCTTACGTTCCGCTCCATCGGCTAACGCGGCACCAGGAGAACTACTGCGATTGTGCCCCGGTTCGGCCAGGCGAGCACCTCAGTAGAGAAAGCCGAAAACTGACTGTCATGATATAGCGAGAGACTGGTCAACCACTCGATCGACTACTGGAATGTTTAGAATTCCTCCACTTTGACGAAGGTCCACTTCCCGGTCAGGCACACACGCGCCCCGAGTTCGGAGAGCGTGGTGCCTCTAGGGGCTATATAGTAGCCCCACCATCGAGCTCCTATGGCTAAGTGAAAGTGATAAAGCATTATAGTCCGGTTGCCTAGTTTGCTATGCTATCACCTCCTTCAAAGTACCAAGACGTTGGATTAAGTGTGAAAATGCACTTTTTTTTGCAAACACCCCCGCACCATGTGCGTGGGGGCTGAAGCCAAAGACTACCATCTTTCAGGTTATACATACATATACATCAACGGCCGCACAGGAGATATTTCAATACTTGAACGCACAAGTATAAAAAGCCGTTACATTATAAATATGGTTTCACAAATCATACATGTCATTTGAACATAACATTTTTCGAGCACTGCGACTCTATTAAACGAGCGCCCTGCAGGACTTCCTCAAAATAGTGCTCGGCGGGTAATCGGCTTTTGTCCGAACCCCGGGATGCAACATCGGTGGCATCCATATCCGCCCAGTATGTCTTAACATGGGCGGAGCCATCCGTGCACCCTCTATGCATGCTGACCGCTTCATCGCCTTGATATGCGGCACCGCCCCAAGGAATTGTTGCAATAAGCCAAAATAACTCTTCGGCTTGGGCCTTTCCGACCACAGATGAGCCACCACATCCGTCATGGCAAATCCGGACAATCTATTCAGCTCAGCCCACTCAGCCAACCGATCCGTCAACGGAAGTGGACGCTCCAGACTATGGAATTGAGACCAAAAAAGCTCTTCCATTTCGTGATCCTTCTGGCTTCGGAAGTGCACGACTGCGTCTCCCGCACTCGCCGCCAAATTCAGATAAGGATCCTCCGCACCCCACAACTGGCTCAACTGAGCATACTTTGAATCCGTGAACTTCCTATGCAGCAGAAAGGGCTTTCCAGCCGCAATGTCTCCGGCCTGACGCAGTTCCTCCTTTATAGCCCGCATTGCAGAACGGGCATCCTTGGCTTCGGCGGTGGCCTTCTTCAGGTCCTCTTGCTCCGCTTGGCGTTCTCTTTCAAGAACCTCATAACAGTCGGTAGCATCTTTTAGTTTCATGGCCATTCCGGCCATCTCCTCCCTGCTTCGGCAGTGAGCAACCTTTTCGGCTTTTAGCTCCTCCGCTGCCTTCGAGGCAGCCGCATCACTTTTTCTGGCTTGCTCCTTGGCTCGAGCAAGCTCTGCCTGAAGGTCTTCTACAACAGCGGCACCATCTGCATCAAGCATACATGTTGTAAGGAGTGGGCATCAGCTCCCTTACCAGGTGACCGCGGAGAAACCACCTACCTTGTGACTCATCAAGTCATTTATTGACCAGCGCGATGTCCGTATCCGCAACGTCGAGTTGCCGCTTCAGCTCGGCAACTCTATCAGTCCGGTTGGCCACCGAACGTTCCGCCACCTGCATAGGAAAGGCGACATTTTATAACTGAGATGATGATCCTCGGCATGCTGTCGCTTTCGACAACATACCGAGTCTCAGGGGCTACTATCTATACAGGGCACACTCTATGTGCAAAACTGTCAAAAGGTATGTCATTTTTTGCGTACCTCAAACCCCGTCAGTAAACTTCCGATGGCCTCATGCAACCCGCTCTCGGCGGATGAGATCCTTTCAATCACCATACTCATTAATGTGCGGTGATCTTCTGAGATAGACGCCCTCTCGAGCAGATCCTGCAGCTCCACCGGCCGTACTCCAGTGGGTGCCGAACTCCCCGGCCCCGCCGGACTCGGGGAGACCCTCCGTGACGACACCTCAGGGTCGTTCGCCCCGCCTGACGGGGCGGCAGATGGAGGCATTTCGCTCTCCATCATCTCCGGACGAAGGTCCCTCGAGGATGAGCTCTGCTGAGAAGGGCTGAGATCCAAACTACAAGGTAAAAACTTCGGTTATCCTTAGGAATAAAATAGGGATGTCCCTTATTACAAAACTCCCCTTTTTTCTACTTACGGCTCGCTGGAGGGCTGATTCCTTTGGGGAGACTGTGCGGCCGGGACTCCTCCCGGCACAGGACCTTCCGGTGCAGATTTCTTTCCCCGCTTTGAGGCCTTGGCCTCCGGGTCTTCGGAAGCGGTCCTCTTCTCCCCCTGGAGGGAGGGATTCTTGATTCCCCCCTTGCCGAGAGCCTCCTTAGCAGAGGTGGTAGTTTCCCTGTTACCCCCTTCGCCCTCCTCCGAAGGCGCTACCTCCAACATTTTGATTAACACGGGATCCGGCGTGGTCTCAGGGAGGGGGGCCGGACACCGTATCAGTTTTTGCTTGCGCTATCCACTCCTGTCCAAGGGATAGCTGGTTAAAAGGCAAATCCATGATAAATAAATGGACGATATGTCCGGGCATAGGGCTACTTACTTGAGTATCCGGGCGATTGCAGCTTAAGCCGGCGTCCTCGGTCAAGTCCGGACACATCTCTTGCGATTCGAAGAACAATTTGTACATCTCCACGGGTGTCGTACCCATGAAGTGTTGGAGAGCTCGTGGTCCCTCCGGATTGAATTCCCACAGGCGGAGGGGGTGACGTTTGCAGGGTAGAAGACGCCGAATCAGCATAACGTGCGTCACTACGACCAGATTGATCTCCCTCTCTTGGAGGTCTTGAATCTGGCCCTGCAATAGGGGAACGTCCTTGGACGGCCCCCAGTCAAGCCCTTGGACCCATGACGTCAGCCGTGGTGGAGGGCCCGAGCGAAAGGCGGGCGACGGCCTCTGCCTGCTGCCCCTAGGAGCGGTGATATAGAATCACTCATGTTGCCACAAGCCGAGCTCCTCCTGAAAAGAGCCCTCAGGCCATGGAGCATCGGCCCTCTTGCTTGTAACCGCCCCGCCGCACTCTACCTGACGCCCCTCAATCATCTTCGGCTCCACGTTGAAGGTTTTGAGCCACAAACCGAAGTGAGGGGTAGTGCGGAGGAAGGCTTCACAGACGATAATAAATGATGAGATGTGGAGGATGGACTCCGGAACCAAGTCGTGGAATTCCAACCCATAGTAAAACATGAGCCCCCTCACGAAGGGATCCATCAGGAAGCCTAAACCCTGACGGAGGTGAGATATGAACACGGCTCGGGAGTAGGAATGACTTGCCCTTGGGCAGGTAACCTATGCGAAATCTCGTAGGTTAAGTACCCGGCGTCTCTCAGCTTTAGCACGTCCTCTTCCGTGACGGAGGAGGGCATCCACCGGCCCTGTAGGTCGGAGCCGAACTGTCGAAGGTCCGAAGTGCCCGAATCTGGAGCCCTGGGTGTTGGAACTCGGGGCGAGGGGCTGATTCGATTGAGGATTGAAGAAAAGGAACGAGCCTTGGTCTCATTATAAAGAGGGAGAATACCAAGAGCCATCCCCGTGACCGTTTGGAACTCGCGTTCGATGGAGGGGGCGTGGCAACAGGCGCGGTTGGGTTACCCATGTCCGTATTGATGAGAATCCCAGAATAACGGGAACACGATCTCTGCTTCAACAAGACGCGCCAAGGAAACCGCTTCGCTAAATGCGCTGAGGTGGTATAATAAAAACGATTCGAGTAAAGGCTTGGTTGTGGTGTGACGTCATGCCACAAAAAACATCAACAGGTTGAACTTGTGTCAATATTATTCTCTCTATGGTGGTATGTGGAATTTATTTTACAGAGCCGGACACTATCCGGGTGTTCACAATCTTCTATAAATTATTCGGAGGAGGAACCCGCCTTGCAATGCCGAGGACAATATGCGCCCCGGACTCGTCGTCATTGAAGCCTGGTTCAGGGGCTACTGAGGGAGTCCTGGACTAGGGGGTGTCCGGATAGCCGAACTATCATCATCGGCCGGACTCCAAGACTATGAAGATACAAGATTGAAGACTTCGTCCCGTGTCCGGATGGGACTTCCCTTGGCGTGGAAGGCAAGCTTGGCGATACGGATATGTAGATCTCCTACCATTGTAACCGACTCTATGTAACCCTAGCCCTCTCCGGTGTCTATATAAACCGGAGGGTTTTAGTCCATAGGACAGAACAACGATCATACCATAGGCTAGCTTCTAGGGTTTAGCCTCCTTGATCTCATGGTAGATCCACTCTTGTACTACCCATATCATCAATATCAATCAGGCAGGAGTAGGTTTTTACCTCCATCGAGAGGGCCCGAACCTGGGTAAAAACATCGTGTCCCTTGTCTCCTGTTACCATCCGCCTAGACACACAGTTCGGGACCCCCTACCCGAGATCCAACGATTTTGACACCGACAGCTGGCCAACCCTGTCGTTGTGCCAAAAAAGAGGGGGGGGGTGTAAGGAGCACATGTGCGTCGAATTCACCAGCCTCAACAAGGCCTGGCCTCAGGATCCATTCCCGCTCCCTCGGATCGACCAGATCGTCGATTCCACCATCGAGTGTGACTTGCTATACTTCCTGGATGCCTTCTCAGGCTATCACCAAATTAAGATGGCGGTAGAAGATGTGGAGAAAACGGCCTTCCTGACCTCGTGCGGAGTATACTGCTATACCTGCATGCCGTTCGGGTTGTGCAACGCGGGCGCGACCTTTCAGCGACTGATGCACATCGCCTTGGGCCGGCAGCTCGGAAAAAACACCGAGGCCTACGTCGATGACATCATGGTGAAGTCTCGGGAGGCGAAAACCCTGATACAGGACCTGGAAGAAACCTTCACGAGCCTCCACGAAGTGGACCTGCGGCTAAACCCGGAGAAGTGCGTATTCGGAGTCCCCTCGGGCAAGCTTTTGGGCTTCCTCGTGTCCCACAGAGGTATCGAGGCTAACCCAGAGAAGGTCAAGGCAGTCGAAGACATGAGTCCGTCGAAGACCCTCAGAGAAATGCAGAAGCTCACCGGGTGAGTAACCGCGTTGGGACGCTTCATCTCCAAGCTGGGGGAACAAGCACTTCCCTTCTTCAAGCTGATGAAGAAGAAGGGCCCATTCGAATGGACTGAAGAGGCTGACAAAGCATTCCATGATCTCAAGAAGTACCTTACCAGCCCTCCGGTGATGGTAGCTCCACGCCCTCAGGAGCCCTTGGTGCTCTACCTTGCAGCCACGCCCTACTCCGCCAGCGCAGCCCTGGTGGCGGTTCGGGAGGAGCGCTGGCCCAAGACCGCATCAGTCGCAACCCCGGCCGAAGTGGAACAAGGCCAAGAAAGCCTCGCGAAGACCATGACCGCAGCAGAAGGGGATCAGCCTCAGCAGGGGGACGCACCCAGGGCGGAGGAGGCCCCGCTAGGCGACCAAGCGCTAGGGGCTCCGTCATCTCGGGAGGTGCCTCGACCTCCGGAAGACGTAGGCCACACCAGCACTTTCAACCTCGTTGAGCATCCTGTGTACTTCGTTAACACGGTGCTGTGGGACATGAGAGCGCAATACCCCATGCCTCAGAAACTCCTCCTTGCGTTGCTAGTAGCCTCATGCAAGCTGCTGCACTACTTTCAAGGTCACCCCATCAAGGTCGTCTCGGCATATCCCCTGGAAAGGGTACTTAGGAGCCCCAACTCAGCTGGAAGGGTTGCTGAATGGAACATCGAGTTGCAAGCATTTCAGCTGGAATTCAGCACGACCAGGGTCATCAAGGGAGCCGCACTTGCAGATTTCATGGCGGAATGGACGGAGGCACCGGGGTTTGAAGCGGGCGAGGATCGGTCGCTTTCCCCAGGAAGTGAAGCACCGGACGGCTGGGTCATGTACCTCGACGGGGCGTTCTTGTGGCATGGCGCAGGGGCAGGCGCAGTGCTCATATCTCCCACTTAGGACAAGCTCTACTATGTCGTGCAGCTCTGCTTCCAGCATGGAGAGAAGGTCTCCAATAACATAGCAGAATACGAGGGCCTGATAGTAGGATTGAAAGCTGCAGCCGCTTTGGGGGTAAAGCGCCTCATCATCAAGGGCGATTCACAACTCCTCGTCAACTTCTCCAACAAGGTGTATGAGCCGAAGGACGAACACATGGAAGCATATCTTGCGGAGGTCCGCAAGATGGAAAAGCAGTTTTGGGGGTTAGAGTTGCAGCATGTGCCCCGCGACACCAATCAAGAGGCTAATGACATTGCCAGGATGGCATCCAAGCGGCTGCCTCAGGAGCCCGGCGTCTTTCAGGAACAACTCTTCAGACCCTCAGCAGCACCGACACTACCAAGTATAGCGCAGCCTCGGGAGGAGCTCCCTGAACCGCCTGCCTTGGGAGCCCCGGCCTGCGGCCCGACCTCGGGAGCTCGCCTGCTCCTGGCACTAGAGCCTCACGAGGGATGTTGGACCGTAGAATTCAAAGATCACCCAACGCAAGGGACTCTGCCAGAGAAGGAGGAGGACGCAGAACGCGTGGCACGGCAAGCCACGGCCTACTGCATCCAAGATGGAGAACTCTACCGAAAGCGGCCGAATGATGTTTCCCTGCGTTGCATCTCCAGGGAGCAAGCGAAAGAGTTACTGGCAGACATTCACGGTGGGGACTGTGGGCACCACTCGTCTTCACAGACCCTCGTCAGCAAGGCATTTTGGAGCGGGTTTTATTGGCCAACAACACTCAACAACGCGATCGAACTGGTAAAAGCTTGTGAAGCCTGTCAATTCCATGCTAAGCAGATTCATCAGCCAGCTCAGGGCCTGCAAACCATCCCCCTTTCATGGCCATTTGTTGTTTGGGGACTGGACATCCTTGGCCCGTTTCCCCAGGCGCCAGGGGGCTACCGCTACCTCTACATCGCCATCGACAAGTTCACAAAGTGGGCAGAGGTGGAAGCTGTCCGCACCATCCCGGCTGGCTCAGCGGTCAAATTCATCAAGGGCCTCGTGAGCCGGTTTGGGGTGCCTAATCGCATCATCACCGACAATGGTTCACAGTTCACCAGGAATCTCTTCAAAACATATTGTGCTAACCTTGGAACGCAGATATGCTACGCTTAGGTGGCACACCCTCGGAGCAACGACCAGGCTGAACGCGCCAACGCGGAGGTCCTGAAAGGCCTCAAAACCCGGAACTTCAAGAAGAAGCTAGAGGCCCGCGGCAGGGGCTGGCACGACGAGCTTTAGTCCGTGCTATGGTCCATCTGCACAACCGCTACCAAGTCGACCGGCGAAACCCCGTTCTTCCTCGTCTACGGGGCTGAGGCGGTCCTTCCTCATGAGGTCAGGCATTGCTTTGCGAGGGTCCTGGCTTTCGACGAAGCACAGCAGGACACCATGCGGAGGGTGGACCTCATGCTGGGAGAGGAACACCGTCGGGAGGCTGCGCTTCGGGCAGCGAGATACCAACAGGCATTGCGGCGGTACCACTGCCGCATCATCCGCCCCAGGACCCTTGAGGTAGGTGACCTCGTGCTCAGGCGGGTGCTCTCCAGGGAAGGGCTGCACAAGCTCTCGCCCATGTGGGAGGGCCCGCTCAAGGTTGTTCATGTCTCCAGGCCTGTCTCCGCATGCTTGGAGACTTAGG
>NC_041391.1:405227192-405256615 GCF_002162155.2 Triticum dicoccoides | reverse complement strand
CAAACGCGTGGAACATCCAACACCTCCGGAAGTTCTACCCTTGAAGGAAGGCCCAGCGCCTGTAAAGAAGGTCCGGCGCCTGTGAAGCTAGTCGTACCAAGAAATGCCCGGTGCCTATGAAGAAGGCCAACGCCTGTGAAGCTCATTGCCCCAAGAAAAGCCCTGTGCCTGTGAAGAAGGCAAATGCCTGTGAAGCTCATCGCCCCAAGAAAGGCCCGGAGCCTGTGAAGAAGGCCAATGCCTGTGAAGCTCGCCGCCTGTGACACTCTCACGTAATAATGAGTTGGGGTTGTACACGCTCCAGAGTCTCCGTAGAGCCGCCCTCGGGCCTCGGGGGCTCCCGCCCACGCCCAGTGGTAGCACTTAGCTCTACGCTGGTGAGAACATGTCAAAGACTAGATTAGGTACTGGATGCGGCCTTTTCATTTGCTTTCTGCAATTGGCTTGTTCATCCTTATTTGGAATTTTATTGGAGTTGCTTTTAGCGTTGTTGCCATCCCCGACCCGTGATTCTCTGTCTTTGTCGCCCACCTGACTCGTTTTTTCTTTCGCAAGTCTCGCGAGGGGGCTACGCGGGTACCCTCGTGAGTGTTTTCTGACCTAGTCTCGTGAGGCTTTCCTATCCAAGTCCATCGCGGGAGCACTCCTCCCGGTCCGTGCCCCACGGGCATCGTGATGCAAACACAGGACCTGAGTCGGTTGCCCTCATGACCAAGACCAAAAGTTACCTTTCCTGACTAATTCTTGCAGGACACAAGGCGCACGACGAGGCCTCAGCCTCGAGAAGCAAAGACTGCGGCAAGTCCCCCCGAGCTAAGTAGTTCCTACACACGAGCATGCAGCACCAAAACACAGCACGAAAATAACGAAAATAGCATAATAGTTAATGACAACAGTCCAGCACGCCCCTCCGGGGCCCCACACTACTCTCTCTTTGTGCAGGAAAGGGAGAAAAACAAAATAGACATGGCCTGCCCGGTGACGACTCATGGCAGGGGCTCGTACTGCCTCCGGAGCTCAGTCAGACCCCTCCTCACGCTTCACCGAGGCACGACGACGGGCTGACCCGCTACCTTCCTCAAGGCGAGCGCGACGGCGTGGTGGCTGGTCACGACCACTGTTGGAGGAGCTGCTATCCGAAGGGGAGCCGCCGAGGCTTGGCGAGCTGCGAATGCCGCCGGCCATGCGCCCACCTTCATCTTCATCTCGACCATCGCCAAGGCTGGGCACCCGGTCACCGTCATCATCTTCGTGGCAGCACCCAACACGGCGGCCATCTTCTCCGAACACCCTCACGTAGAGGGTGGCGTCGCCGTCGAACTTGAAATGCAGGGTGCACCGCCGGCTCATGCCACACGCGCGGGCAAACGTTTGCCAGCCGTGGGCCAGAGCCACGTTCCCGGCAACGGAGATCTCCAGTGAGGCCCAGGAGGCCCTGCTGCAGCAACCGTCTGCTTGAAACTAGAGGCCGCCAGGAGGGCCGACCGGGAGTTTGCCTGCAAAGAAGCGGGGAAGCTGGAGCCAGCTGCCGGTTGGGTCCACTGAGCACACGACGAACTCCGGCAGCACCTCCGTCGAATGGAAGCGCAGCTTGGGAGGCCGTGCGGCCACGAAGCGCCTTCCCTCACCCACCAGGCGCCCATCGCCACGCGGGAGATCGCAGCCGCGACCGCGGGGAGCCGCTGCGGGAGTCGCAGGATGCTTGCGGGGACGACCCCGGCCGCGCTTGGGCGGAGGAGAGTCGGGCCCTTCCCGACGGGCCTTTCATTTCTCCATGGCTGAGAACCTCTTCGGCGGCGTGATAGGACACGGCGAGCAGCTGGGCCGGGGAGAAGGAAAGAAGCAGGGAGGAAGATGTACAGCGGGGGCTTGCGCTCTCCCGCATTTATAACCGGCCGTCGGCCTCCATGATCGCAGGTAATCATGACTCACTTCTGCATGCAGGGACTTGTCAAGTCGGGCAGTTGCCGAGGCAATGTGGGGAAGCGGAGGTGCCCACGTCCAATCAACCTCCACACGGCGCCCAAGGCCGCAGGCTGTTGGGGCCCGCAGCGCTCCGCACTTGCCCCTTCGCTTCTCTGCTAAGACAAGTCCAAGCGCGCCTTGGGCCCATGGGCTACTGTCGGCGTTCTGGGAACAGGGGTCCCCAGACTTGCCTGCCTGCGGCCTGCGGCGTGGCTCGAGTGGTGGCCTAGTACGACCCATCTTCGTCAGTGCAAGACTCTAGATCCTCACGAGGGGCCAAGCCCCACAAGGCGGACGACACAAGACTTCCTCAGGAGCAGCCTCGCTAGGCAGGCTCGCGAGGAGGCGGAGAGATCAAGGCAAGGGTACCTCACGAGGTGCTCGTGACGCAAGCCATGACGATCGAGACCAGGCGGGCGCTAGCCCGCGCAGTGTCCTTGTTTCCTCTTTGGTGCAAAGGGGGCAAGCACAGGCGTGGAGTACCGAGGCATCAGGCAAAGGTTACCATTTCAGTGCAACGGGACCAAGACCAGCAGAGCGGCGGGATGGAGGTTACCGTGGAGCCCAAGACAACGTCATCCCCAGCGCCTTTGGCAGCCGAAGACCAACTTTAGTCAGGATAACTTGTACTAGATGTTCCCCTTCGAAATGGTCGTTGTTGGCGCCCTTCCCGCTCAATATTTGGGAAGAGGACCAGGGCCTCTATAAATAGGGCTAGCCATCTCATGGATAGGCATCAGACCAGGGGAGAACCAGAACAAGTAGAACACCACATCAGCTCAAGAACACCTCTCGTGAGGCAGTTCTTCCATGTACTGTTCATCATCTGCCCCTGAGGCAATCCACCACACCACACACTGGAGTAGGGTATTACACCACAATGGTGGCCCGAACCAGTATAAATCTTGTGTCCCTTGTATTGTTCATTGTTAGCTTAGATTCTCGTGAGGCGATCGGACGTGGATTGGTAGGGGGAAGATCTTCGCGTGCACCCCAGAGTTTGAACCTTAAGGGTCTACCGGAACCCAACATCCAACAATATCTGATGCCGCACAATCCTGCCAAGTCGAAGAAAGGAGCACTGCGGAGAAGCTCTTCTGGTCGCAGTATCTGGCGCCAAAGTATGCAGTGCCCTTTGCCGATCAACTGAAGCAATTGATCGAACTGCATAAGGCGGCCGAACTTGCCATGAAGGATTTAATTATCCGGCTATGGCCTGCCGAGCCGATTCCCAGCAGCTACTTCGGGATCGTGAAGCGGCTGGTAAGTGCCTGCCCTCGACTTTAAGTCATTGAGAGGTCGGTCTATATGGAGGGTGCGTGAATGGCCTTCACCCGCGCGAAGGTGCACTGGGCGAAGATGGATGCTGAAAAGCTGATGACCGAAGGACCGCCTGCAGGGAAGGAGCACCGCAAGCCTGAGTTATATTATGATAGTGTTCTGAAAGGATCCCGCCTTGTGGCGGAGCAATGTGCCAAGGATATTGTATTCCCCTGAATACATTCATGCTATCCCATGTGGTGTTGAACAAGGTCATTTAAATGATATAATTCCTGTTATTTGAAAGATTTACCTCCTGTGCGGCCGTTTTATATATTAATCCTGAGAGTTGGCCAGTCGTCAGCTTCTGCCCCCCACGTAGAAAATACGGGGGTGTTCGGGATAAACTTGAGCACTCTTTACCCCAGTTTTGGGTCCTTGAAGGAGGTGTTCAGCACAACGAACTAGGCAATCAGACTATAAGGCTTTATCACCCTCACTTAGCCATAGGAGTTTGACAAAAGAAAGGTAGGCGCAGCCCTTGGTGTTCATAAGACCACACTAGGGGCTCTATAAGCACCTGATCGGAAGAAAAGCCGATCCATCGCACGCTGCATTAGTTATCGCATAATGCGGAAGAAATCCTTAAAGATTTTGTAACCTCTCGAACAGCTGACCAGCTCTCGCCGTATCATGACAGTTAGTTTGCGACTTTCTCTACTGAGGAGCTTGTCCGGAAGAACCGGGACGCAATCGCAGTAGTTCTCCATTTACTACCCTAGACGATATAGCGGAACGTAGCGTGGCAAGCACAGGAGCCGGGCAACCCAACTATTGACCAAGACATGATTCAGAGCCGATGCATATAATGCTATAAGTTCGGGGTGCCGAACGACCGTGAAGGTGTTCAGACTTTATTACTGTATTATGGGTACAACGAGGCCCCTGGCATATGAAGGCATATCTTAGTGTACGGATGCCATTTGACAAAGAGTGTCAATAAGAAACAACAACAAATAAGCGTCATATGAAGCCACATGTTGTAATTGAATAATACGTCGATGCGTACGAGTACAGGTAATGTGATAAAAAGAAATATGACTTCGGAACCTGCTGAGACCAGGCGGGTGAGGCTGTGAGCGGACCCGGGTTGTAATCGGATGGTCATCGAGGGTAGTATCTAAGGATTCCTTACGCGTTCGAGTTGTTTCCCATCTTGGTATATTCGTCCGTTCATGGGTCTGGTCGCCATGTTGCCAGTCATGGCCTACACAAAAGTGGACCTGCAAAGAGAAGGCAAAAAACGTTTGTGTGCCATGGAGCGGTTAAGCCGCGTTGTGTGGCCTATCCTAGCTTTGCCTCTGCCTATTGCCGGAGTGTTTAATTGAGCTCTTAACGAGCCGGGCTATCCTGCCGCGAAGTAGTTCGCACTCCTTTGACGGTGTTCGGAAGCTTGGCTGTCGACTCAAGGTTCGATTGAAAGATGCCACTCTGTGCTTCTACTGTTAAGGCGGCGGTGTACTCTTCGGCACGGAGGGAGCGTTCGGCCTTGCCGTTAACTGTTATGACGCCGCGCGGACCAGGCATCCTGAGCTTAAGGTAGGCATAATGTGGCACCACGTTGAATCGAGCAAACGCGGTTCGTCCGAGCAATGCATGATAGTTGCTGCGAAAAGGGACGATGTCAAAGATTAATTCTTCGTTGCGGTAGTTATTCGGTGGTCCAAAGACTACCTCCAGGACGATGGAGCCTGTACAATGGGCCTCCACACCTGGTATAACACCTTTAAAGGTGGTTTCAGTGGGTATGATCATTGAAGGAACCCATCTTGCACACTGTGTCCTGATACAGTAGGTTCAGACTGCTGCCTCCGTCCATAAGGACTCGTGTGAGGTGGAATCCGTCAATTATTGGGTCAAGGATTAGCGCGGCTGAATTACCCTGACTGGTATTGGCCGGACGATCTGTACAGTCAAAGGTGATCGGGCCGAACGACTATAGGTAACATTTTGGGGCAACTAGCTTCGTTGCATCGACATCCCTAAGTGTGCACCTCCGCTCCCGCTTGGGAATATGGGTGGCGTTGATCATGTTCACCATTTTGATTTGCGGGGGAAACTTCTTTTGTCCTCCTGTGTTCGATGGCCGGGGCTCCTCGTCGTCGTCATCGCTTTGTGACCGCTTCTCCTTGTTTTCGGCACCTGACCTGCCGACTTGTTTGAAGACCCAGCATTCTCCGTTGGTGTGATTGGCTGGTGTTCCTGGGGTGCCATGAATTTGGCATGGACGGTCGAGTATACGGTCCAAACTGGACGTGTCCGGACTGTTTCTTTTGAATTGTTTCTTCCTTTGACCGATAGTAGAGCCGCTGAATCCAGCATTGACGGTCGTGTCTTCGGCATTGTCGCCATTATAACGACGCTTGTGTTTTCTATGTCTGGGCCTGCCGTTGTTATCTCTTGGTTCAGAAGTCCCAAGCTTCCTTGAGATGATGTTGCTCCGAGCTAGCCAGCTGTCCTCACCCGCACAAAAGCGGGTCATGAGTGTCGTAAGGGCTGCCATAGATTTCGGCTTTTCTTGGCCGAGGTGTCAGGTGAGCCACTCGTCGCGGATGTTATGCTTAAAGGCCACTAGGGCCTCGGCATCCGGACAGTCGACAATTTGGTTCTTTTTAGTTAAGAACCGAGTCCAGAATTTCCTGGCTGACTCTTCGGGCTGTTGGGTTATGTGACTTAAGTCATCAGCATCATGTGGTCGCACATAAGTGCCCTAGAAGTTATCAAGGAATGCGTCTTCCAGGTTTTCCCAACTACCAATGGAGATTGCCGGCAGACTATTCAGCCAATGCCGAGCCGGTCCCTTGAGCTTTAGTGGGAGATACTTGATGGCATGTAGATCATCGCTGCGGGCCATGTGAATATGGAGAAGGAAATCTTCAATCCATACCGTGGGGTCTATTGTCCCATCATATGGTTCGATGTTTACGGGTTTAAACCCTTCTGGGAACTCATGCTCCATTACTTTGTCAGTGAAGCATAGGGGGTGTGCCGCGCCTCTATGCCGGGCTACGCCGCGACGCAGTTCCACTGAGTCTGCTCTGCTGTATTTGGCCTGGACGGATTTGTATTTAGTATATCCGGCGTGACGGTCATCGTCACGTGTTGGGGCGCGCCCCCGCGATCCATAGATCGATCTTGACTATCCTGCTTTGTTTTTCAACTTGTCTCGAAGGTCATGCATGTAGCCCCAGGCCTTCTTGTTTTTATTTGTTTGGCGACGGGGTGCGGGCTGGTGTTCGGGCTGATACGCCGCTTTGTCTCGGCCACGGGGTGGCCGGTCAGCCGCATCCTGCATTGGTAGTATAGGCTCTAGTGCCTCATCCTCGAATTGAGGTAACAACCTGCGCTTCGGGTAACTTTTAGTTGGGCGCTCGAGTCCGTATTCCTCGGCTGCCAGGACCTCAGTCCATCTATCAGTGAGCAGATCTTGATCAGCTTGAAGTTGTTGCCGTTTTTTCTTCATGCTTTTGCAGTGGCTATAAGCCGACGCTTGAAGTGCTCCTGCTCGACGGGATCCTCAGGCACGATAAATTCTTCATCGCCGAGGCTCACCTCGTGTTCGGAGAGGGGCATGTAATTGTCATCCTTCGAGTCTCCATCCATTGCTTGTTCATTAGGCTAGCTTGCCCATCCTCCCATCTGGCTTGCTCGAAGCTTGGCTGGGCGGGATTGTTTTCGTCTTTGGCGTCATCCGGAGTGCTATTGTCTCTTGTGCCGGTATCGCTATTTTTGCTGTGGCGGGGCTTAGAGCGGCGCCGCTGACGCCGACGCTTAGATTGCTTCTCAAGGGGATTGTCCTCTGTTGCCTCATCGCCATTGCTTTATTTGGGTGTGTCCACCATATATATATCATATGATGAGGTGGCTATCCAGCGCCCTGTGGGCGGTGGTTCTATTCTTCTCCGGCATCGTCGTCCATACGTCGATGTCTTCGGAGTCAAAATCAAGCATGTCGGTTAAGTCGTCGACAGTGGCTATTAAATGGGTGGTGGGTGGGTAACGAATTTCTTCGTCATCCGCTTCCCACTCAAGCCGGACATAGTTCGGCCAAGAGTCTCCTGACAGGGAGAGAGATTTTAATGAGCTTAGCACGTCGCCCAAGGGCAAGTGCTAAAAGATATCCGCGGAGCTAAATTCCATGATCGGTGCCCAGTCAGGTTCGATGGGCACGGATGCACGCGGTTCGGAGCCCCTGGCCGGAGACGAGTCCGAGGGTCCAAAGACACAGACCTCCATGGAAGTGAGATCTATGTTCGGCTCTATCATCGTTGACTGTGCGGCCTCCGTGGGGGGGGGTCCATCCACCCGTCCTCAGATGGCACGATCTGCCCCGGATTTAGCCAGGACAGCTGTAGGTGCGATCTCCTGAACACCATCCGATGGCAGATCTAGGTCATGCTCATCGCGATCGTAGGGTGCACCTGTTATGGGCTCGAATCCGTCGAAGATCAAGTCTCCGCGGATGTCGGCAGTGTAATTCAGGTTTTCGAACCTGACATGATGGCCAGGGGCACAGCTATCGATCTGCTCCAGATGGCCAAGCGAGTTGTCCGGGGAGAAAAACCTCACCCTAGACCGCATCGCTGTAGACGATTGAAGGATCCATCAAGCCTTATGGTGACGTCATAGTGGAACTCTAATGAAAGCACCAATGTCGGTGCCAAAACCGGCGGATCTCGGGTAGGGGGTCCTGAATTGTGCGTCTAATGCTAATGGTAACAGGAGGCGGGGGACACAATGTTTACCCACATTCGGGCCCTCTCTATGGAGGTAATACCCTACTTCCTGCTTGATTGATCTTGATGATATGAGTATTACAAGAGTTGATCTACCACGAGATCATAGAGGCTAAACCCTAGAAGCTAGCCTATGATTATGATTGTTGTCGTCCTACGGACTAAACCCTCCGGTTTATATAGACACTGGAGGGGGCTAGGGTTACACAGAGTCGGTTACAGAGAAGGAAATCTACATATCCGAATTGCCAAGCTTGCCTTCCACGCAAAGGAGAGTCCCACCCGGACATAGGACGAAGTCTTCAATCTTGTATCTTCATAGTCCAACAGTCCGACATAAGCATATCGTCCGGCTGTCCGAGGACCCCCTAATCCAGGACACCCTCACTACCGCCTACAAGCGGTACTACCGCTGCTAGCCGCAGTATTATCTCCGGCAGTTCTTCAAAGCACTCCTAAGTAATGGATGATGAAACTCCAAAGAAGCGAAAGATATGGAGGGTGCAAATGGAGATGTGTACATGTTGATTTCACCCAAACCTTCCCGAAGCGGACCCCCTCTTGATAGTACGGTTTATCCTACAACACAAGTCCACTAAAAATGAAATGAAGGAAAATAAACCGTCTTCACAATAAGCTCAGAGGGGCCTCAATCGTCTTGTGCTATATGACAAAATATCTAAAATGCTCAATGCACATGATTAGTCTGCAAGAGTATTGTCATCAATCACCAAAACCACTAAGGGAGAAATATGCCGTAACAATCTCCCCCTTTTCGGTGGATTGATGACAACACGGGATTTGCACAAGAATAAGATATGGAAATATGCAAACCCAACATCTACAAAATATAGACAGGCTCCCCTAGATGTGTGCACTAATTAAGTATGCTTTTGGAATGCAAAGCACACACACTAGGATCAATGCTCCCCTATATTTTATAAACTGACAACACTTGCAATATAAGAGAGATAAACAAGGATGCAAGGAATAGCATGTGAGCATAAAGATAGGGCACAAGATAAGCATAGTATCTCACAAGCTGACAAAGTACTAGACATAAAGATAATAATAGGGTAGCATATGTCTCACACCATATGGCTCGATCTCCAGGTCTCATAAATATAAACTAGAGCAAATGAACGTTAAAAGAGTTCACGAGAGAGAAACACAAGCAAATAAGACACACTCGTGACTCGGAAAATCCGTAAACTCTCTCCCCCTTTGGAATCTAGATACCAAAAGGGCAGAGAGCACTACAATGATCACAAGTGATAGCAACGCAGGAGATCCTCATCATCACCACTCCCCGTGCTCGCTGGAGTCCTCATCTGCAGCCGCAGTTCTAGCCTGATCAACCTCTGAATCTGACCACCTGCAATGTTGGGAAGTCCAAGTCTCCTCATCAGTGATCTTCTCCTCCAACCCACTGGTAGCCTCGAGCCCAAGCTGCCTCATGATGAGCTTGTCACTGTTGCGGGACTTCTTCTCTGCCATGTGTGCCATGTACTGCCTGTGAGCCTCCATGTAAAACAACTTCTTCATCTTTGACTTGAGCTTCTTAGCCCAAGATGGCTCCACTCCAGATGGCTCATAGTCAAGCTCATCATGATCATACTCAACTTCATCTCCATCAATAGGAGCCTCCGTCGTACGAATGGGAGTACGAGGGAGTCCTGGACTAGGGGGTCGTCGGGCGTCCGGGCTATGTGATATGGGCCAGACTAATGGGCCGTGAAGATACAAGAACAAAGACCTTTCCCCGTGTCTAGATGGGACTCTCCTTTGCGTGGATTGCAAGCTTGGCGTTCGGATCATGTATCTTCCTTTTTCTGTAAACCGACTATGTACAACCCTAGGTCCCTCCGATGTCTATATAAACTGGAGGGTTTAGTCCGTGGGGGCAATCACAATCACACAGGCTAGACATCTAGGGTTTAGCCACTATCATCTCGAGGTAGATCAACTCTTGTAACCCCTATGCTCATCAAAGTCAATCAAGCAGGAACTAGGGTATTACCTCCATTAAGAGGGCCCGAACCTGGGTACACATCGTGTCCCCCACCTCCTGTTACCTTCGATCCATAGACGGACAGTTCGGGACCCCCTACTCGAGATTTGCCGGTTTTGACACCGACATTGCTGCTTTCATTGAGGGTTCCACTATGCCATCGCTAGAAGGCTTGATGTCACAGCCTGATTTTTGGCCCTTTCCTTTTCTTTTGTTTTTCCGAGGTTTTTGCCTGAGTTTTCTTTTTCCGTGGCTTTGTGGTCTGGAAACTGAAGAAGATGACCTCTTCTTTGCTTCCAGAGTGGCTTGTCATTCCCAAATCCTACCCTAGGCCCTTTCATTTCCATCCTAGCCCAAATCCCAATATTCTTCTTATTGGGAATATTCCTTTTCTATTAAAGGAATAACCCTAATTGCCCTAGGTTGTGAAGCAACCTATATTTCCATCACTCCAAAAATTCCCAAATAATTCTCATAAATTGTTTGGGTCATATCTTGATCAAATATGGCAAAACTTTTCATTGCCATGTTCAAAAATAATTCCCCAATAATTCATTTCCTATTCTGCCCTAAATGGCACTTTGTGAAGGAAGTGTCATTTATATTCCTCCTATTGTCTCCCAAACTTTTTGGGCATGTTTATATGTCCAAATAATTGCCTCATGCACAAGTTCAAATTTATTTGCTTAGCAAATCTTCCTCAGTGAATTTTCAAAGTTTCTGTCAGACAGAAGGCTTTGTGAAGGAAGTACTAGCTAGGAGTACCCAAATGAGTTGAACTTTTGCACACTCCTTAATGTGCTCATATTAATCCCCACCACCCATTTGCATCCCCAACCAATTATCTATGTGAGGACAGGAGCAAATCTTTGTTTCTAGCAATATTTTCAGGTTATGAAGCAAGTATATTTTATATTGCTTCAAAAATCTTGATAAATTACCAGATCATTCTTCTACCCATAAAACATCTCTCCACCCATTTTGGCATAATTTCATTGAGCCATTTGACCACCATAATGATTTCAAGTTTCTGTCCGTCCAGAGGAGATGTTTGTGAAGCAAGTGCTATTTTGGTTTGGCCATTTGGCATGAGCTTTTTACAGCATCTTCATATGACCAAATGATCTAGCTTTGCCCAATTTGAGCTCAAGTGGACACTCCATGTGAGTGCACCATCATCATCTTCATTTCTGGACCATTTTGGCAGTTACAAAGCAACTGCAGTAAATCTTCATCCATTTACCCTCCCAATCCCCAGGACTGTAGTCCTTCCTATCCTAAACACCCTAGACAACTTGTTTGGCCCATAGAAACTCCCTGGTGATCACATTGAGCTGGTGAAGTTTACTGTAGTAAACTTCAGAGCTCACTAACTTTTTAACCAGAATGCCTTTAACCTAGTTACCACCTCAGTTTATATCTACCCAGGAAGGACTTACCACTAGACAACTTTTTCCAGCTGTATGCCTTCAAGACATGCCAGCACTGGTGGTGACCACCGTTTTGGCATGCCATGAGCGCGTCCAGTGGCCGTTTGTGCTTGGGCCCCTCTCCCTCTCGTCGTCTTAGAGCCCGTGATCATGTCCAGCGTGTTCCCCTCGTCGTCGCCGTCCTCCTGGACCCCTCTCCCCCTCCGGCAGCTTCCTTACTGATGCAAACCGCCGCGCGCCCACGAGAGATCTGTAGCCGACCGTCTCTGTTCGCGCCGTGGTTTCTTCCTTCACTTGTCCCCGAGCTTTGCCTCGTCTCCGTGACCCCTGAGCCTCGTCTGCGTCCTCCCTCGTCGCCTTGCCACCCCTCTCCGTGACCCTTGGCCGTGCGTGCCCGTCGCCGGAGCACGGACACGTAGCCGCGGACGTGCCACGGCCTCCCCTCCTCGCCCCGGCTATAAATAGCCATTCCCCGAGCCTCCCGAGATCACTACTAGCCTCCTGAACCTCCTCTAGCCCCGCCCATGCTCTTCCCCAGGCTCCAGGAGCTCCCGAGCCTCCAATGGCCGCCATGGCCGCCGCCTCTGCCCCTCTAAGATTCAGGCAAGCCGAGACCTTCCCCTCCATTCTGCCACCACCAGAGGAGTCCCCTCGACTCCCTGATCCTCCACCACCCCTCTGGTGCCTCGCCCCCTTCTCTCCCCCACCGCGGTGCCATGCCCGATCCCAGCCGAAGCTTCCCTCCGCCGCGGCCGATGCCCCGCTCCTTCCTGTGGTCTCCGGCGTCCGTGGAGTGGCCCATCCGATGCGGCTCCATCTCCCGAACACGCCGGTGGTCCGAGCTTCACGGATGGTGGCCCGTAGCGCCGGCAGTCATCTCCGGAGCGCTCGGCCTCGGGCCTCCTCTGCACGACATCGAGAGGAAAGGAGGAAGAAGGAGGGAGGAGAGAGAAAAGTGCACGGGCCCCACTAGCCAGCCAATCAGGAGCTGGCCCCGCGTTGACACTTCCCGGTGACATGGATAAGTGGTTGACCCTGCCGCCCCTAGACTTGTTTGCAATATTTCTTTCTGCTGATTAGTCCCTGGATTTCAAACCCTCATATCTTTTTATCCATAGCTCCAAATAAGGTGAAACCAACGCTCACTTCCTTGTTTCGTCGAGCCCTTTCCGTTGGTGTCACTTTCATTATGTTTTGGCATACTGAAAATGACCATTTTGCTCCAGCCCTGAATCAGCCCCTCCTAGAGAGAACGTTTTCCGGCGAATCTTTCCGCGACTTCACCGCACTTCTCCTTGGTGTTTCCTTCATCCCCAGGCAAGCCACAATACCCACTTGCATGATAGTCATGCAGTAGCCACGGTTTTCAACTTGAATCTTCATAAAATATTTGCTTGTTTAAAAGATGGTTATCGTTGTTCCGGTAATGTTCAGATTTGCATGTTCACTTTTGTGCTATGTTTTCTTGTACTCTATGATCATGTTATACCTGCTAGTATCATCTTTCATATGTTTATGCTGGTTAGTAGTACATGTTGATGTTGGAGATGGTCATGGTAGTCAGTATGCGATGCTCAGTGGATATGATTTATTATTGATATGGTGGAAAGTTATGTGATACTCTCATGATGATGTTGATATCATATTCATGTATTATAGTCGGCATCATGTTATTTTATCATGGCTCAGCATATTTGCATTCAAGTTAACCGGATTAAATTGAACTTGAACACCTGTTGGCTGAGTCATAGTGCTGCTAAATTGATGCTGACCAGTGCAACCCCGCTTATCGGTATGGGACGGTCCTAACTGGGTCTATGTTGTGCCTCTCATCGGTG
Organism: Triticum dicoccoides; assembly: GCF_002162155.2. NCBI lineage: Eukaryota > Viridiplantae > Streptophyta > Magnoliopsida > Poales > Poaceae > Triticum > Triticum dicoccoides. The sequence continues at coordinate 405,243,315 of NC_041391.1, read as the reverse complement.
CCTCCAACGAGGGAAGGTTATGGGCGCGTGCTACCCTGATCAGGTAGGCGGAGCATAACCTTGCGTGCCCGTTGCTGAGTTAGTTTTTGGATCCTTGTCCCCGTGTGGGACGGGCCATGACGGTGGTCGTTATGTCTGGAGGTAGGCACGGGGCCACCCATGACTTAGCTCAGTGAGGGTGAGTCGGAGTGGCCGGGAGAGTTTTATGGCAGTAGATCGGTTTTGTCGGAACACCGTTGGTCCACCCGAATGGGAGTGCGAGGCCATGGGTTCTGTAGTGTGGGTACAATGTACTAAACTCTGCAGAGTGTATATTAATCTATCGATAGCCGCACCCGCGAATAAGGGCCCAGGTCGAGAGAAGGTCACACCATGAGTCAACAGTAATAAGAATAATGTGCTTAATAATAACAAGACGGGCCAGGTATTGGTCGGGTGGTGATCGCCTTAAGGATCACGGGCCATGTATAGGTCGGGTGGTGATCGCCGTAAGGATCACGGTTTGGGACCAAGTGTTGGTCGTGGTTGTGATCGCCGTAAGGATCACGATGGTATCGAGGATACCGAGTTATTGTATATTCGTGATGTTGTACGAGAATCGTGGGTAAAGGTCAAGCTCCTTGTGTTCATTTACTGATCGCTACTGTATTGTTTATACCAAGCTTGATTTGATCCTGAGATGATCATGTGATGTCCGAGGTTGGTAAGTGATGCATATGTTGGTTACGAGGTAACCTGAGCAGAATAAATGGTGCATGAAGTGTCATCATGTTGCTGCTAGTATTGTCGGATTAAGATGTTCATGTTGAGATGGATGTATCATGTTTATGTTGGTCATGCCATGTTATTCTGATGATCTCATGTTAATTCCTATTTAACCTGTAATTGACATGTTGTTGTTTGTCTTGAATGCTTCTGGTTATTGTGAGCTTGCAAGTACATTCAATGTACTGACCTGGCGTGTCATGCCAGCTTGCAGGTCATGCCGGATTTGATTGCTTGCTTGTTGTGGTTTCCGTTCGTGCGAGCTAGGATAAGCGTTCCAGCCAGAGTCCCTGCAGAGTGGAGTTCACCACTGTCTTTGTTGTTCCGCTGCTAGAGTTGTTCCGCTGCTTCGAGTCGTTCTGCTGCTTGCATAGAGCAACTGAGGATGGCGTAGTGTCTCCCTACCGATGTTATTCATTGTAATATCGGAGACCTTGTATTCATTATTCGTGTAATAATAGAAAGCTGGTTTGTTCTATGCTAAGCAGTGCTGTATTCCAAAAGACTTGCCTCGATCTCTGGGCTGGAATACGAGGTGTTCCGATTTCTCTGAGCCGGGGTGCCACAGGCTTGGTATCAGAGCAGGTCTAGCTGTAGGACGCCCTAGACCGCGCGAACGTTAGAAAGCGGTAGTATAGACCCTAGTTGGTTTGTTGCACTTGATTGCTGCATTTGGTTGTCGCATAGCATGCATATAGATTACTATTTAGTCGCTAAAGGTTTATCTGGTGAGTGTAGCTGGCATCTGTTCGGATCCACTACAGCTCAATCTTTGCATTTCTCCACTCCCTTTTGTTTCGGTGTTTGGTGTCATTTTATCCGAGCAGAGTGATGCCAAGTGATCCCGACACTGTTTGCAAAATTGGTGCTCAGGTATCGCACCGATGTCTTTCCTTCTGTCCCGTCTATCGTTTCGGTGATGGACATGCGTCTATCCCGGATCGTTCTTTTATTCTGTCATGTTGGCAACCCTTAATGATCTTAGTTATCAACAAAGGGCAATGCCAGCAGCCTCAGTTTTTCCCTACTATCCTATTTCTTGGACGAGTACGGATCTTTTTATGTCCGCTTGATAATAATGTGGTTGCGACCTTCGTGTCCCACTACTTGATTACCGAGTGCGTCCTTGCCTCCAAGCTAGTTCAGGTTGCCACCTGGCTAAGCTAGCACTTGGTGTAGCGCTGTTTACACCAATTCTTCCACACATTTATTCGTCCTCGTGCACATCGTCACAGCATATTAGACCGCAACACCCGAGTTTCCCCGAGATTTGTGTGCTTAGGTGTGCATGCATATTATCGTGTGACTAGCAGTAATATGTGATGATTGCTTGATTGATTATATTAGTAGAATGCTTGTGTGCTTTTGTTTTAGTCGTTTCTGTTGTTATTTTCTTTGGGCCTTCGGTGTTACAAATTTTTCCCCTATTAAAGTTGCTCGTCAGCCGACACTGGACCCGAAGAGCCAGCAAGAAATGCATATATTTGGAAACTCAGCTAAACGGAATGGAATTATCAGCTGACTGTAGTGAAATTGGGAATATCTTGTCTGGATGCAAAAGAAATCCTGGATGGACCATCAGTATCAAGTTTGCATTAGCATGCACTCATCACAACAAAATGATTAAATCAGCAAGAAGATAAATGGTGTGCAAGGTTGACAGAATATTATCAAAGGTATGGCTCAGATACAAGTTTAATTTTCTTTGTTGAGGATGATTTTGGAACTCGATGTACCTGGAAGCAAGCAAAAATAAGGCATATACTCAGAAAGGAGGATAGTCCAGTAAAACAATGTTTCATACAAGAAATCAACATCGGAAATATTCAAACGGTTATATATGTGGAAATCGGTCCACATATCACAATAAGAAGTTTCTAATGAAAGCAACCCAATCTTCCCTCGCAAGATACGAGAGACGCTTCCAAGGCAAGATTCATCTATCTTCCTCAGTACGATACATGGATGATTTCTCGCGCAAGGTACTCTGTCTTCTTCAGTACGCAACCGCAAAAGCTTCTAGCATAAGGTATGAGTCTTTCCCCAGCAAAGTCTTTAAGGGGGTAAGCTTCTGAAGCACGATATTCAGTCTTCTTCAGCAAGCTGTCTGATGAAATTTTCGAGCACAAGCCAGCAAATATTCCTCATTGACAGCATGTGGCAGTGAATCCCAAGAATCAGATCCGCAACATTTTGGTTAGAATCAAGAATCAGTCAGAATACACGCCTGTCTCGGAATCAGGTCTCATATATATGCAATGAGCATACCACCAAGATCTTACAAGCCACTCAGATGAGGATCTGACAACACGTGAGGATGATTAAGAGAAGAAAGCCAGTATACACCACAGTGTGACAAAGGATTATGAGGATTGACGACATCAATGAGCTCAATACAAGTACTCGTGAACCTGGAAAATGATCCTGATGAGCCCTTGTCCCCTTTTCTCCAATGACGGCACCACGCCTGTGATCTGAGCTGCTTCTAGCTATCCGGGGTGGATGCCTACTTTTGTTTCTCTCTTCAACAACTGTCACGAGTCTGAGCTGCTTTTCAGCCGTCTCGTACAGCTGTTGAGTTTCTTCTTGTGACAGTAGCCCTATAGCTGCTTTTTGGCTATTTTAGGGAGCTGCCACCTTCTTCTTATCGACCCGGTCTCATGCTCTGAGCTGTTTTTTTCGGCCGTCCTGAGCCGTGGTTGAGTTATTTCAGTAATGTCCCAGATCTACGTTGTAAAGACCGTTCTGGTGGCTACTGATTTATTTGCCGATTTCTTGCAAGGGTTTCGGATGATCATTTCCCAACGATCAGAAGTTGAGAGGTGTTGAACCTGCCATTTAATGGGTTACCCCGTCAGAAAAATGAGGATAAGCTACGATTGCCAAAAAATTGCACCGACAGTAGCTATGGTCATACGAAGAAGCAATATGACCAAGCTCTTTCAGCCAAGGATCCAGACTAAGAAAACAATAATGAAGGAGCAAGACCAGTGATGCAGGTATGAAAATTGTACATGCCACCCATGGTGCAGATCCCCCGGACAGTCTAAGTCAGTATTGATCCACATGGATATGCCTACAACATGAGTAATCGACATGAGGAATAATCGTCTGGAAACCTGAGTCCTCACTTATATGAATCATCATGGATAGCCTGTCGTGAACAAAATTTTCCGTCAGAACCACTGTCAGTCAAGTCTGTAGATATTATCATACAGGCCAAACCCTTTACGTTGGCCGCGACAGGAGACAACAAAATATTTGGTACGTATCCGATACTCACGACAGTGAAACCGGTTAAGATAATTAAGAAACTTCTGCGATGAGTCAAAATCTGTCAGGAAACGGTTATATTTTAACTCACTGTTTGGAACCCGAAGGACCTGCATTTAGTGGAGAACATGCAATGATTCAGAGCTTGAGTTTTTATCCGAAAAATCTGATCATCATTACATGAAATTTTGTCAGTACCGGGTGGCACACCCAGCGGAAATCACTTTTGGATTGGTGAGACGGACATATATTTCAGTTTTGATAATTAAATCACACTCAGCTAGTCAGCAGATCTATAAAGAAATTGGATCCTGTATAAGCATGAGCAAAGCCAGGTAAGATCTGTCAGAATGTGGATAGAGTAAAGCAAACCACCCAGGGTCGGTCAGATAAAAATTTAATGGGAACAACAATAAAGGAAAAAAGGATACCCGAGTTGGAAACGATTTCCTTAAGTCAGAATATTCATACTTGTTCCCTGAGCAACCAAATCTCGAGGACGAGATTTCTTTAAGGGGGTAAGGTTTGTCACAGCCTGATTTTTGGCCCTTTCTTTTTCTTTTGTTTTTCCGAGGTTTTTGCGTGAGTTTTCTTTTTCTGTGGCTTTGTGGTCTGGAAACTGAAGAAGATGACCTCTTCTTTGCTTCCAGAGTGGCTTGTCATTCCCAAATCCTACCCTAGACCCTGTCATTTCCATCCTAGCCCAAATCCCAATATTCTTTTTATTGGGAATATTCCTTTTCTATTAAAGGAATAACCCTAATTGCCCTAGGTTGTGAAGCAACCTATATTTCCATCACTCCAAAAATTCCCAAATAATTCTCATAAATTGTTTGGGTCATATCTTGATCAAATACGGCAAAACTTTTCATTTCCATGTTAAAAAATAATTCCCCAATAATTCATTTCCTATTCTGCCCTAAATGGCACTTTGTGAAGGAAGTGTCATTTATATTCCTCCTATTGACTCCCAACCTTTTTGGGCATGTTTATATGTCCAAATAATTTCCTCATGCACAAGTTCAAATTTATTTGCCTAGCCAATCTTTCTCAGTGAATTTTCAAAGTTTCTGCCAGACAGAAGGCTTTGTGAAGGAAGTACTAGCTAGGAGTATCCAAATGAGTTGAACTTCTGCACACTCCTTAATGTGCTCATACTAATCCCCTCCACCCATTTGCAGCCCCATCCAATTAACTATGTGAGCACAGGAGCAAATATTTGTTTCTGGCAATATTTTGAGGTTGTGAAGCAAGTATATTTTATATTGCTTCAAAAATCCTGATAAATTACCAGATCATTCTTCTACCCATAAAACATCTCTCCACCCATTTTGGCATAATTTCATTAAGCCATTTTACCACCATAATTATTTCAAGTTTCTGTCCAGAGGAGATGTTTGTGAAGCAAGTGCTATTTTGGTTTGGCCATTTGGCATGAGCTTTTTACAGCATCTTCATGTGACCAAATGATCTAGCTTTGCCCAATTTGAGCTCAAGTGGACACTCCATGTGAGTGCACCATCATCATCTTCATTTCTGGACCATTTTGGCAGTTACAAAGCAACTGCAGTAAATCTTCATCCATTTACCCTCCCAATCCCCAGGACTGTAGTCCTTCCTATCCTAAACACCCCAGACAACTTGTTTGGCCCATATCAACTCCCTGGTGATCACATTGAGCTGGTGAAGTTTACTATAGTAAACTTCAGAGCTCACTAACTTTTTAACCAGAATGCCTTTAACCTAGTTACCACCTCAGTTTATATCTACCTAGGAAGGACTTACCACTAGACAACGTTTTCCAGCTGTGTGCCTCCAGGACATGCCAGCACTTGTGGTGACCACCGTTTTGGCACGCCATGAGCGCATCCAGTGGCCGTTTGTGCTCGGGCCCCTCTCCCTCTCGTCGTCTTAGAGCCCGTGATCATGTCCAGCGTGTTCCCCTCGTCGTCGCCGTCCTCCTGGACCCCTCTCCCCCTCCGACAGCTTCCTCACCGATGCAAACCGCCGCGCGCCCACGAGAGATCTGTAGCCGACCGTCTCTGTTCGCGCGGTGCTTTCTTCCTTCGCTTGTCCCCGTGCTCTTCCTCGTCTCCGTGACCCCTGAGCCTCGTCTGCGTCCTCCCTCGTCGCCTTGCCACCCCTCTCCGTGACCCTTGGCCGCGCGTGCCCGTCGCCGGAGCACGAACACATAGCCGTGGACGTGCCACGGCCTCCCCTCCTCGCCCTGGCTATAAATAGCCATTCCTCGAGCCTCCCGAGCTCACCACTGGCCTCCTGAACCTCCTCCAGCCCCGCCCATGCTCTTCCCCAAGCTCCAGGAGCTCCCGAGCCTCCAATGGCCGCCATGGCCGCTGCCTCTGCCCCTCTACGATTCAGGCAAGCCGAGCCCTTCCCCTCCATTCTACCACCACCATAGGAGTCCCCTCGACCCCCTGATCCTCCACCAACCCTCCCGTGGCTCGCCCCCTTCTCTCCCCCACCGCGGTGCCGTGCCCGATCCTAGCCGAAGCTTCCGTCCGCCGCGGCCGACGCCCCGCTCCTTCCTGTGCTCTCCGGCGTCCATGGAGTGGCCCATCCGACGCGGCTCCATCTCCCAAACACGCCGGTGGTCCGAGCGCCACAGATGGTGGACTGTAGCACCGGCAGTCATCGCCGGAGCGCTCGGTCTCGGGCCTCCTCTGCGCGGCATCGAGAGGAAAGGAGGAAGAAGGAGGGAGGAGAGAGAAAAGTGCACGGGCCCCACCAACCAGCCACTCAGGAGCTGGCCCCGCGTTGACTCCGCCCGGTGACGTGGATAAGTGGTTGACCCCACCGCCCCTGGACTTGTTTGCAATATTTCTTTTTGCAGATTAGTCCCTGAATTTCAAACCCTCATATCTTTTTATCCATAGCTCCAAATAAGGTGAAACCAATGCTCACTTCTTCGTTTCATCGAGCCCTTTCCGTTGGTGTCACTTTCATTATGTTTTGGCATACTGAAAAATGACCATTTTGCCCCTGCCCTTAATCAGCCCCTCCGAGAGAGAACCTTTTCCGGCGAATCTTTCCGCGGCTTCACCACACTTCTCCCCGGTGTTTCCTTCATCCCCAGGCAAGCCACAATACCCACTTGCATGATAGTCATGCAGTAGCCATGGTTTTCAACTTGAATCTTTATAAAATATTTGCTTGTTGAAAAGATGGTTATCGTTGTTCCGGTAATGTTCAGATTTGCATGTTCACTTTTGTGCTATGTTTTCTTGTACTCTATGATCATGTTATACCTGCTAGTATTATCTTTCATATGTTTATGCTGGTTAGTAGTACATGTTGATGTTGGAGATGGTCATGCTAGTCAGTATGCGATGCTCACTGAATATGATTTATTATTGATATGGTGGAAAGTTATGTGATACTCTCATGATGATGTTGATATCATGTTCATGTATTATAGTTGGCATCATGTTATTTTATCATGGCCCAACATATTTGCATTCAAGTTAATCGGATTAAAAACTTGAACACATGTTGGCTGAGTCATAGTCCCGCTAAATCGATGTTGACCAGTGCAACCACGCTTACCGGTATGGGACGGTCCTAACTGGGTCTATGTTGTGCCTCTCGCCGGTGCCTCCAACGAGGGAAGGTTATGGGCGCGTGCTACCCTGATCAGGTAGGCGGAGCATAACCTTGTGTGCCCGTTGTTGAGTTAGTTTTTGGATCCTTGTCCCCATGTGGGATGGGCCACGACGGTGGTCGTTGTGTCTGGAGGTAGGCACGGGGCCACCCATGACTTAGCTCAGTGAGGAGTGAGTTGGAGTGGCCGGGAGAGTGTCATGGCAGTAGATTGATTTTTTCGGAACGCTGTTGGTCCACCCGAATGGGAGTTCAAGGCCATGGGTTCTGTAGTGTGGGTACAGTGTACTAACCTCTGCAGAGTGTATATTAATCTATCGATAGCCGCGCCCGCGGATAAGGGCCCAGGTCGAGAGAAAGTCACACCATGAGTCAACGGTAACAAGAATAATGTGCTTAATAATAACAAGACAGGCCAGGTATTGGTCGGGTGGTGATCGCTGTAAGGATCACGGGCCATGTATTGGTCGGGTGGTGATCGCCGTAAGGATCAGGGTTTGGGACCAAGTGTTGGTCATGGTTGTGATCGCCGTAAGGATCACGGTGGTATCGAGGATACCAAGTTATTGTATATTCGTGATGTTGTACGAGAATCGTAGGTAAAGGTCAAGCTCCTTGTGTTCATTTACTGATCGCTACGGTATTGTTTATACCAAGCTTGATTTGATCCTGAGATGATCGTGTGATGTCCGAGGTTGGTAAGTGATGCATATGTTGGTTACGAGGTAACCCGAGCAGAATAAATGGTGCATGAAGTGTCATCATGTTGCATGCTAGTATTGTCGGATTAAGATGTTCATGTTGAGATGGCTGTATCATGTTTTTGTTGGTCATGCCATGTTATTCTGATGATCTCATGTTAATTCCTGTTTAACCTGTAATTGTCATGCTGTTGTTTGTCTTGAATGCATCTGGTTATTGTGAGCTTGCAAGTACATTCAATGTACTGACCTGGCGTGTCATGCCAGCTTGCAGGTCATGCCGGATTTGATTGCTTGCTTGTCGTGGTTTCCGTTCGTGTGAGCTAGGATAAGCATTCTAGCCAGAGTCCCTGCGGAGTGGAGTTCACCACTGTCTTCGTTGTTCCACTGCTAGAGTTATTGAAAGTGCAACTATCCCTAGGTGGTTTTGGTAATTCACAACAACATATAGCTCATTGAGCTAATGCTATTCCAAGACAAATATTTCAGGAAAGCTCAATGAATGGCATGGCATGGATGATGAAAGTGGATCCCTCAAAATATTAAAGACAAAGTATTGGCTCAAGCTCAAAAGCTCAAGACTCTACATTTTACATTTTAGTGATCCAAGATCACATTGAGTCTATAGGAAAAGCCAATACTATCAAGGAGGGATGAGGTGTTGCTTAATGAGCTTCTTGCTTCAAGTGCTTAGTGATATGCTCCAAAAACCCTCAACTACTTTCTCACATCCACATATGACCTAAACCCAAAGTCAAACTCGGCCATACCGATTCTTTCTATCCGGCGCCACTGAGTTCAAATGTCATAGCCACTTCCACAAACCCTAAGCAAATCGGTCTCATCGATAGGGATCTCGGTCTCACCGAGATGGGATTGTAATCTCTCTGTTTCCCTTCGTAATGTTTCGGTCTAACCGAAGTGAGCGATCGGTCCCACTGAGATTGCAATGTAAACTCTTTGTTTCCCTTTCGTAACATTTCGGTCTCACCGAAAAGAGCGAATCGGTCCCACCGAGTTTACCTGACCAACTCTCTGGTTAGCTAGTTACCAAAATTGGTCTCACTGAGTTTGTGTAATCGGTCTCACCGAGATTACGTTATGCCCTAACCCTAACCATATCGGTCCTACCGAGTTGCATGTCGGTCCCACCAAAAACCCTAACGGTCACTAGGTTTACTAAATCGGTCCGACCGAGTTTGTTGATTCGGTCCCACCGAGTTTGGTAAATTGTGTGTAATGGTTGGATTTTGTGTGGAGGCTATATATACCCCTCCACCTTCTCTTCATTCATGGAGAGAGCCATCAGAACAAACCTACACTTCCAACTTACCATTTCTGAGAGAGAACCACCTACTCATGTGTTGAGGCCAAGATATTCCATTCCTACCATATGAATCTTGATCTCTAGCCTTCCCCAAGTTGCTTTCCACTCAAATCTTCTTTCCACCAGATCCAAATCCTATGAGAGAGAGTTGAGTGTTGGGGAGACTATCATTTGAAGCAAAAGAGCAAGGAGTTCATCATCAACGCACCATTTGATCAACGCACCATTTGTTACTTCTTGGAGAGTGGTGTCTCCTAGATTGGCTAGGTGTCACTTGGGAGCCTCCGACAAGATTGTGAGGTTGAACCAAGGAGTTTGTAAGGGCAAGGAGATCGCCTACTTCGTGAAGATCTACCGCTAGTGAGGCAAGTCCTTCGTGGGAGACGGCCATGGTGTCGGAGTAATGGGCCACGGGTAGGCTCACCCGAGTCCATAGATTTATCAAGACTTTGGGCCAGCTCCGCCTAGCTGATCCCCAAGCCAAAACTCCGCCCTCTGGGGCCGGCTGGCTCACCGGCCGGCTGCCAGAGGGCGGGCGACCCACGACTATGGCGCTCCGAATGGCCGGCTCCTGGCGGCCGCCTTCCAAAGAGGGCGGCAATGGGCAAGCGGCCACCTCACGACTACAGGGCGGCCGAGCTCCCACCAAGACTACAAGTCAAAGCATGGCTATAGTGAGGAACGACGCCTCACACATTCGAGATAGGCGTGGCTACAGTGCTCCGTATAGACGGAGATCTCCGCACGACGGAGCACTGTGCCATATCTACCCTGACGTTGCTCCGGGCAGGCGGGGCCTGTTCCCCACGACGGCTTGTCGGTACGGCCTGCCGAGACGGGCCCTGTCGGGCAGTGACCCCAAGGAAGACGGCGGAAGCTCAACTAAGCGGATTAGAGAGTGGTCGGCCTCCAGCAGGCGGCCGTCCCACGTCCCGAGGCAAGCATGCCATTAAGTTGATAAGACCAGATGTGCCTACAGTGTCCTCCCACCAGGCGGAGGGACTGTAACCACGCTAGGATGACCAGGCCCCCGTCACCAACAACACAGCTACAGTGAACAGCCACCAACCAGTCGGCGGGGCCCACCAGGCGGCGGGCCCCAGCGGTCGGCGGAGAGGCCGGAGGCCGAAGACACTGACAGCCGGGCCCAGCAGCCGGCCAGATTACCATTGTACCCCTGGGAGGTAGGCCTATATAGACCCCCCAGGCCACCCATGCAAAGGGTTCGACCCCATTAGAATTAGCCACCCCCTAGAGCAGGAAGAGAGCTATCCTTGCCTCCCTTTGCCTCTAGCAAACAGCTCGAGGAGCACATTGTATCACTTGTGCCTTAGTGATCATGCGGAGACCCCGCAGAGCAGGACTAGGGGTGTTATCTCCTAGGAGAGCCCCGAACCTGGGTAAAGTACGCCGGTGTTCGCGCTACGCCTTATCCGCTTCCAGGCACCGACGACGTTCTACTCGCTCCCTCCATGATAAGCCATCCATTGGCATATGTTGCACCTAACCCCCGACATTTGGCGCCCACCGTGGGGCGAGGTGCGCTGTCTCTCGGAGATCTGCTCTGGACGGGAACCCTGTTCCTTCCTGGCGAGCGAAGCCAGCCCAGCACGCCCGACGGCGTCAGCCTCGATGCGCTGCATGGCGCGGAGATTGCCTGCGCGGCGAGTTGCCTCGCTGACCTCGTTGGCGAGATCGACCTCTCCGACGAGACGGCCTCCGACGCGGGCACAAGCTACCCTGAGAGCCGCCTCGTCAGCCTCCTCGACCAGCTCCATGTCACCAGCGAGCCTGCTGTGGAGATGGAGTCCGTCAGCTCGACCGATCTGATGATCGTCGACTCCGACACGGCGTCGCTCGACGTGTTTCCCACCAACGTGGTAGTCTACGACGATCCACCTCCTCGCGAGTACAGCGGTGGGAGCACCGTCATGGAGGTGCTCGTCATCAACAGCGAGGAGCACTCGTACGAGCGTGCTCAAGGTCCCCTCGAGGCCACCCTGCACGACCTCACGGCGCCCATTCCCGAGGGCGCGGATGCTGAGGTGCTGGAGGCACGCCGCCTCCAGCTTATCAAGAGTGTTGGTCGCCTGGCCAGCATGCGCCGGCTGTCGGACGCCTATCGACGCGAGATGGACCGGGCCGTGGGTGGAACGCCGGCTCCTGAGGGGCCTAGCCGCCTCGGCATAGTTCGGCAGCATGGCGCGACCATCGCCACCATGTTCGGGGTGGAGCGCCCCATCTACGCCACGCCTGCAGAGAATATCCAGGCCGCCTAGGCGGTAACAGATGAGCTAAACAAGTACAACGGCGACGAACTCCGCCACATGACGGAGCGAGTTCAACAGCTCCTGGACGCGGCTGCCGCGCAACATGAGGCTGCCTGCCGTGCTGAAGACCCAGCCGGACGAAACAACGAGCCGCTCCCATGCCGAGATCATGGGGCGACCTCCCGGACGCCGACTGGTGGCGCCGGCGAAGGAAAGGGCAATGAGCCGGCTGCTAGCCGCAGTCGGACATGCATCTTCATCGAGCGGGACGAGGAAGGCTGCCCTCGTGCAGTAGAGCGGCGAGGCGACCTGCCGCCTCCCCCGCCTCGTGGAGCGAGATACCCCACTCCGCCTCCTGTCACGCACCCGACACTCAGTGACTGCCTTGGCCGCCGAGAGGGAGTCGGAGAGAATGATGCTCGCCACCGGATCGATCGTCTCAACCGATCCCTAGCACTTGAAGAAGAAGATGCGCTGGGCCCGCCCTGCTTCGGCCCCTGAATCCGCGATGAGCCCTTCCCCAAGGGGTTCACCCTCCCACGAGACACGCCCAAATACACCGGCTCCATGAAGCCGGAGGACTGGCTGGTCGACTACTCCACAACCGTCAGCATAGCAAATGGCAACAAGCGTGTTGCCGTGAAGTACGTTCCGCTCATGCTTCAAGGCACTGCCCGGACGTGGCTCAACATCCTGAAACCCCGCAGCATCAATAGCTGGGTTGATTTCACCGAGGTCTTCATCCGCAACTTCACCAGCACTTACAAGCAGGCCCCAAGCCCCGACAGCTCTCCTTATGCGTCCAAGGGCCCACGGAGTCAACTCGCGACTACCTCATGCGCTGGACCGAGCTACGCAATTCCTGTGAAGGCGTGCACGAGGTGCAGGCAATCAAGTACTTTACTGCCGGGTGCCGAGAGGGCACCCTCCTCAAGCATCGACTCCTCTGCGACGAGCCCGAGTCCCTCGATGAGCTGCTGGTCATCGCCGACAAGCACGCCACGGCCGACTCCTCCATGAAGGCGGAAATCCTGGTTGACGCGTCCAGCAAGGTGGCACCTCAGGCACTTCGGACTCCGGCTGGTGACACCAGTCGGCGACAGCAGCCAGGTGATAACAAGCGAAAGGCCACCCAGCCGGTTTCCACTAGCCGGCAGGTGGTGACGGTCGAGGATCAGCAGCCAGAAGGGCAGCCAGCCCCCAAGCGGCAGAAGGGCGGCAAGTCCAATTGGTTGCCCGCCTTCTCTTACGAGCAAACCTTAGATGCACCCTGCAAATTCCATAGCGGCGCAAAGCCCTCCAACCACACCACTCGGAAGTGTCACTGGCTCACCAGAATTGCCAAGGGAGATGGACTCCTGCCTCCTCTGCCTGCCGGACCGCCGCCTCCTCAGCCCCAGCAGCCGGCGGCCCGACCAGTCGGCGCCTTACAAGACGAGTACCCGGAGGAATACGGAGCTTATGTTGTGTTCACCAGCGTGGCCGATGACAGACGTAGTAGACGACAACAACAACAAGAAGTGCAAGTAGTGTCCTCCAACACTCAAGAGTTCATGCATTGGTCCGAGAAGCCTATCAGTTGGAGCAGGGCCGACCACCCAGAAGTGATGCCTTCCCTTGGTTCGTACGCCCTGGTCCTAGAAGCGACCCTTGCAACGGAGAGGCGAGCAGCCCGTTTCTCCAGAGTCTTGATAGATGGCGGCAGCAGCATCAACATCCTGTACCGCGATACAATGGAGAAGTTGGGAATCAAGCAGAAGCAGCTCATCCCCAGTCGGACTGTATTCCATGGCATAGTCCCTGGCCTTTCCTGCTCACCAATCGGCAAGACCCAGATTGATGTCCTCTTCGGAGACAAGAATCACTTTCGCCGAGAGCCAGTTTGGTTTGAAGTGGTGGACCTTCGAAGCCCCTACCATGCACTGCTAGGCCGGCCTGCTCTGGCCAAATTCATGGCAGTCCCCCACTACGCCTACCTCAAGATGAAGATGCCGAGTACCAAGGGGATCCTGACAGTGGTCGGAGACTACAAGAAGTCGATCGCTTGCGCCGCAGATAGCAGCCGGTTGGCCGAGTCCCTCGTGATTGCAGCCGAGAAGCAGCTCCTTGACCGGGTGGTGGCGTTGGTAGGCAAGAAGCCGGAAATGTCACCCACACCCAGGAGTCGGAAGCTGAGGGCTCGTTCAAGCCGGCCAAGGAAACAAAGAAAATACCCTTGGACCCAGAGCACCCGGAGAGGCACGCTGTCGTAGGCACGGGCCTTGACAGCAAATAGGAAGGCGAGCTCGTCGATTTCCTCCGTGAGAATCAGGACATCTTCGCATGGTCCCCCAAGGACATGCCGGGTGTTCCGACGGATTTCGCCGAGCACAAGCTACATGTCCGACCTGACGCCAAGCCGGTCAGGAAGCCCTTGCGCCGCATGTCAGAAGAGAAGAGAAGAGTTGTTGGAGAAGAGATAGCCCGACTCCTAGCAGCCCGATTCATCATGGAAGTATTCTTCCCAGAGTGGCTGGCCAACCCAGTCCTAGTATTGAAGAAGAACAAGCAGTGGCGCATGTGCATTGAGTACACCAGCCTCAACAAAGCCTGCCCCAAAGATCCCTTTGCTCTGGCAAGGATTGATCAAGTGATAGACTCCATAGCCGGATGCGAGCTGTTGAGTTTTCTGGATGCATACTCAGGATATCACCAGATAAAGCTGAACCCAGCTGACAGGCTGAAGACCGCCTTCATCACACCGTTCGGAGCCTTTTGCTACTTGACCATGACGTTCGGCTTGAGAAACGCCAGCGCCACGTTTCAGCGTTGCATGCATAAGTGCCTCCTCAAGAAACTTGACAGAAATGCCCATGTATATGTGGATGATGTGGTGGTGAAGACGGAGAAGCATGGCACTCTGCTAGAGGACCTCGAGGAGACCTTTGAAAACCTGCGCTGATTCCAGATTAAGCTCAACCTGGAGAAATGCGTCTTTGGAGTACCAGCCGGCCAGCTTCTCAGTTTCCTGGTCTCAGAGCGCGGCATAGAGTGCAATCCTGTGAAGATCAAGGCAATTGAGATGATGAAGGTGCCCACCCGACTGCTGGATGTGCAGAAATTCACCGGCTGCCTGGCGTTAGTCAGCCGTTTCATCAGCCGGCTGGGCGAGAAGGCTCTCCCCCTGTACCAACTCATGAAGAAGACCACTTTTTTCGAGTGGAACGACAAGGCATATGAAGCATTTCTCCAACTCAAGAAGATGTTGGCAACCCCGCCTGTCCTGGCAGCTCTGACTGAGAAGGAGCCCATGCTCCTCTACGTTGCAGCCACCAGTCGGGTTGTCAGCATAGTCATGGTAGTAGAGCGCAAGGAGAAGGACAAAGCATTGTCGGTCCAGAGACCGGTGTATTACTTGAGCGAAGTATTGTCCGCCTCCAAGCAAAACTACCCCCACTACCAGAAGATGTGTTACGGCGTGCATTTTGCCGCCAAGAAGCTGAAGCCTTACTTTCAAGAGCACCCCATAACTGTCGTCTGCACAGCCCCGCTTGTTGAGATCATTGGAAGCCGGGATGCCTCTGGCCGAGTGGCCAAATGGGCTATTGATCTGGCCCCTTACACCATCTACTACCAGCCTCGCACCGCCATCAAATCACAAGTGTTGGCCGACTAGCTCGTCGATTGGGGCGAGACCCAATATTTGCTGCCTGCACCAGACTCCACTCATTGGCGGATGCATTTTGATGGTTCAAAAATGCGCACTGGTCTGGGAGCCGACGTCGTCCTCACCTCTCCCAAGGGCGACAAGCTTAAATACGTACTGCAAGTCCACTTCGCCGCCTCCAACAACGTAGCAGAATATGAGCACTCATACACGGGCTCCGGCTTGCCAAAGAACTCGACATTCGCCGGATCCTGTGCTATGGTGACTCCGACTTGGTGGTCCAGTAGTCATCAGGCGACTGGGACGCCAAGGATGCAAACATGGCGAGCTACCGCTTCCTCATGCAGCAACTCATCGGATACTTTGATGGGTGCGAGTTCCTTCACATGCCAAGGAATGACAACGAGCAAGCAGATGCCTTGGCACGGATTGGCTCCACCCAACAAGCAATACCAGCCGGCGTTGCTCTACGCCGCCTTCTGAAACTGTCTGTCAAGCTGTCTCCTGATTCAGACTCCATCTT
>NC_041391.1:405201510-405226918 GCF_002162155.2 Triticum dicoccoides | reverse complement strand
GGGGTTTCGACAGGCGGCCCGGGACTGCTACAGCCGCGCCTGGCCCGGGGACTTCAAAACCCGGCCCGGGGACTTCAAGACCCGGCCCGGGGACTTCGGAGCCCGGCCCGGGGACTTCAGCAGTCGGCCCGGGGACTTCTCCAGCACAGCAAGCAGAAGCAGCTACCAACCCGCCGCCTCCCGGCCCAACCGCCCTTGTGCAAGTTGTAGTGGTCGCAGTCGAGGAAATTGTGGCGCCCTCATGGGCTCAGCCGATCCTCAAGTTCTTGGTGAATAAGGAGCTGCCAACCGATGAAATCTTAGCCTGACAAGTATAGAGGCGAGCTGCAGCTTACACCATAGTCAACAAAGAGCTGGTGCAACGAAGTGTCACAGGAGTTTATCAGTGATGTGTGGAGTCGGACCAAGGCCAAGCAATACTCAGAGATATCCATCAAGGCGAGTGCGGCCACCACACGGCTTCAAGAGCACTGGTGGCCAAAGCTTTCCGCCACTGGTTCTTCTGGCCGACTGCCCTGGAAGAGGCCAAAGAGCTGGTCCAGAAGTGTCAAGGGTGCCAGAGGTTCCGCTCCAAGCCACACCTGCCGGCTTCTGCACTCAAGGCCATTCCCATAGCCTGGCCCTTTGCTGTATGGGGACTGGATATGGTGGGACCATTCAAGACGGTCCGCGGTGGCATGACTCACTTGCTGGTTGCGGTGGACAAGTTTACCAAGTGGATAGAGGCAAAACCAATCAAGAAGCTGAATGGGCCGGTTGTCGTCACCTTCATCGCCGACATCACCATGCAATATGGCATCCCACACAGCATCATCACCGACAACGGCACCAACTTCGCCAAGGGAGCCTTGGCTCGTTACTGTGCAACATAGGGCATCCGCCTGGACTTAGCATCCATTTCCCACCCACAGTCAAACGGCCAGGTGGAGCATGCAAATGGCCTAATTTTATCCGGCCTCAAGCCTCGACTGGTCGAGCCTCTGGAGCGTTCGGCCGGCTACTGGCTCGACGAGCTGTCGGCCGTCCTCTGGAGCCTACGCACAACTCCAAACAAATCAACGGGCTTCACGCCTTTCTTCCTCGTCTACGGTGCCGAAGCCGTCATCCTGACGGATATTGAGTTCGACTCCCCAAGAGTCACCATGTACACCGAGGCGGATGCCAAGGAGGCACGAGAAGACGGCGTCGACTTGCTGGAGGAAGGCCGGCTGTTGGCACTCAGCAGGTCGGCCATCTACCAGCAGAGTCTGCGCCGATACTACAACCACAAGGTGAAGCCAAGATCCTTCCTGGAGGGAGACCTTGTGCTCCGGCTGATCCAGCGAACAGCCAGACATCACAAGCTCTCGGCACCTTGGGAAGGCCCTTTTATCACCAGTAAGGTGTTGGGAAACAATGCCTACTATTTGATCGATGCCCAGAAGCCCAGAGCGCGCAAGAAAGATGATTCAGGCAAAGAAACAGAGAGGCCGTGGAACGCAAATCTCCTCCGAAGGTTTTACAGTTGATAGCAGTATGTATCACGCTACCTTTTGTACTATGTATAAAGATTCCGGGTCCCCCGAGAAGAGCTCGGGGACTGCCCTCTTTTATCTATATGATAAGTATCATGCTTATGAGAATGTATAGTCTATTTCTTTCGCCTGGCACCGGGTTCGACCAGCGGCCCGGAGCCTCGCCGCCTTCTACAATATGCCGCCTCCTGCAACCGGACAAGTAGTGTTCCGACACCAAAAGCTTCCTTTGTCAGAAGCCACAGCTCGCAGAGCGACCACATGGCGGGAAAAGGTTGCAAAGAGGTGCCCCACACGAAAAAATGACTAAGGAGGAAAGCGCATATAGTAGCAGGCGGCATCGCACCTAGCCGTCTTGCTGCCTGGCAGCCAGACGGCCGGCCTCCACCTTACCACCCAAAGCTCCGAATGGCTAAGTCCTAGCCCCCTCACAAACGGCTAGAGTGCCCGAACCAGCCACAGTCTGCAGAGCGGCCGCCTGGCTGGTAAAAGCAAAGCCAAAGGGTCGACGGCAAAGGAAAAAACCAAGGAGAAAAAGGAAAAAAAGACTGGAGGTCAGCACGGCAAGCATAAGCAATGATAAAATATTTACATGGATAAAAGGCCTTTGGCCAGCATTCAAACAGAGTTTGATATACACCCCGAGGGTAAAATTGTGCGAATTTAACCAAAGTGTTCAGAATAGCAAGCGGAAAACAGGTAACATCCTAAGGAGCAGCAGAAGACTCCGGCTGGGCGGTGCCGGTTGACGCGGCAGAAATATCCGGCTGGACGGTGCCGGATGGCGTGGCCAAGGGCTCCGGCTGAACGCTGGAGTCGGCCGCGCCACCTGGCGCGGTATGCGGCTCCGTCTAAGCAGAGGGATCACCGGCAGCAGGCGGGGCGTTGGAGTGCTGGAGGATGGAGTCGGTGGCATCCGTCGGAGGAACGGGCGGCGGGTCCGTCCCCACTTGAGCACCTCCAGTAGCGGGCGGCACTTCGGTGCGTGGCTCGTTGCTTGAGGCCCGGTCAGGTTGGGGCTGACCATCCGCCCCGACCTCCGGCATGTCGACGTCGCTCTCGTCTTCCTCCTCCTCCTCCTCCTCCTCCTCTTCCTCCTCCCTGTCCTCCCCTTTGTCACTGGAGTCGATGACTTCAGCGGAGTCTTTGCTGTCTTCTGGGTTTAACCCAAGCCATTCGTGCGGAGATTCACCGCCTTCCTCGACCACCTCCGGGACGAAGACACTAGTGTCGGTGAAGTCGGCGATCGCCGCTGACAAGCTCAGCTTCCACCGCTGCCAGCTCCTCCTGCGCCTCCAGTCAGAATGTGGCTAACTGGGCTAGATCTAGCCTAGTGTACCACACCTTGACGAATTCCAAGGCCCAGCGCGCTCCTGCCCGGGCTACTGAGCCCTTCCAGGCCTCAAGGCAGCTGGCCGCCACCTCCAGCCAGTCGGCAGTCCGACTTGGGGTGCGTGGAGCCGGCAAGCCTGGCCAGAGGGCGGAGACCGCCTGGGCTCCGATGCGCTGCAGGCGGCGCAATAAGCGGTGAGCAGGCCGAAGCCGGGCCTGAATGCCGAGGACCTGTTCACCAAGGGTCCGGGGGGCATCGGTGGTGATCTGCACACCCTCTGCCCTTCGTTCCTCGCGTTGGGCCTCGATCATCTGGGTAGTGGCTATAGAATGGCCCGGGAAGAAGTCTGTCCGGGCAGAGGAAGAAAAAGGCCAAGGCTATAAGCAAGGGCTGATAACTCAAAGCAAGAAACAAAGGGAATAGGGCTTACCATTGACCAAGTCTTCGATGCTGCTGAAGCAGGTCGTCACCTGGCCCTCCTTGTCGGCCCAGGCAGAGCGTTCGAGTTCAAACTCGGCAAGGAGGCTAGTCTCCGCCTTCAGTTGGGCCGCCCTGAGGGTTTCCACCTATTCGGCAAGTTGGGTGGCCAGGCGGTCCCGCTCCTCCGCCAGCTTGCTGCACTCCGCCTCCTTGCCACGCAGGGCGGTCTTGGCTTCGCCTAGCTGCTGCTGCAGGTTGGCATTGGCACAAAGGAAAGAAATAACCGAGGAGATTCGGCCCGACTGATCAGCAGTCGGCCCGAACCTCGGGGACTACAGCCCGCGATGCGCCAGCGTGCCCCCGCGAAAAAGAAGTAGTCGACAAGGGAAAAAGACAACTGAGGAGATTCGGCCCGACTGCTCAGCAGTCGGCCCGAACCTCGGGGACTACAGCCCGCGGGTGCGCCAGCGCGCCCCCGCGAAGAAAGAAGACATAAACTTACGCTGGCTTTCAGCCAGATGGGCCGTCTGCGCCTCCAGCTCCCGAACTTTGGAGTTGTAGGCGGTTGCGCGGAGGTTGTGATAATCCTGCAGAAGAGGCATCGGATAAAATCAGCAGTCGAACAATTGCAAGATAAAGTTCCGACCCGCCTGCTCAGCAGCCGGCCCGAAACTTGGGGACTACACCCAGTGGGTGCGCTTGCGCGCCCCCACGAGAGAAGCAAAGAAGATCATTCGAAGAAAAAACCCTAAAGACAACTTACCCGGATGGTGGTGCGCGACTCCAAGTAAGCCTCATTGCAGCGCTTGAGCGCCTCCGCCTCCGCCCGAAGCTTGGCCTGGACGGCAAGAGACGCCTGGTTCAAGGCACCAGTCCCGCCCCCGTGTATCCAACCCATGGGCGCTGCGCTGGTTGTCTCGGTATCGGGGCCGACGAGCTCGTGGCGCCGATCTCCTGCGGCCGTGGTGCTAAGGCCGCCTTCTCCAGATAGCGGCGCCTGGGGATGCAGACAGAAGGAACCAGTACCGTCACCACCGTATTATCGACCGGTGGCACCGGCGGCGCCACAGGCTGCTCGTCCCGCGGCTCGCTGACTAGCGGAGGCGGCGGGGGCAGGGGCGGCGGCACAAAGACGTCCGGCATGGCTACGTCGCCGCCCCCTGCTCCCGGATCGGATAGTCGCCGTCGGCTCCTCCGGACGTCACCTGGAAATCAGGCCAAGGCGCTACAGTGTTGAGGGGGGCCACGAGTAGCGGCTCTTGGTGGCGGGCGGCCTCCGCGAGCCGCTCCTTCTCCGCGGCCTGGGCTTCCGCCTGCGCCAGCGCCCTCTTGGCAGACGCGGCAGACAAGTCCGCCTGCTCCTTGGCCAGGCGGTCGGCCTCCGCCTCATCGCGCGCCTCCCGTGCGTTCCGCTCTGTCGCCTCCCGGAGGTCGGCGGCCGGGTCGATGATCCGACTGGTTGAGGAGGTCGCTGCCGACCTGAGGAACGAGCCGGCGCCCGACTTCTCGAGGGTTAACGGGGCCCTGAAACAAGAAGACAAGTCAGAAGATTTTCATGCCAGATTAATGAAAAAACGAGGAGTAAGGAAATGATGCTTACACCGACACCATAACTGGCACCTTCGGCTACCTTTGATATTTGGTCGCCCTGGCCGTGGTCTCTTTCCGCTTGGTCGCCGCGGCCGGGTTCTTGGGCTTCTTTGGGGCGCTGCCGAACAGGGTCGAGCCCTGTTTCTGCTTGCGCTTTCCTCCTAGGGCGGGTGGCCTAGAAGAGGGGCCGGCGCCAGTGGTGGCGGAGCTCCGGGCAGGGCGCGGCTCGTCTTCGTCTTCATTGTCGTCGGGCCAGGCCTCCACGCCGCCGCCTCCCTCGGAGCCGCCTGCTCCACCACCGCCGTCTGATGTGCCACCGCCGCCTGTCGCGTCGTCGACCAGGGCGGCCGCCCCCAAGTCGAGGTCGTCCAAGTCACTCTCCGCCCTGTCCGCCTGGAGGTTGTCACCCAGCCCCAGGAGGGCGGCCGTTGCCTCGGACATATAAATCTGCAACCAAGAAGGAATCAAGTCTTGAAGGGCGGCGTCATAAAGAGAAACAAAGCAAAAGAAAGCAGTTCGAAGGACAAAAATAAGAAACTTACAGCAGGAGGCGGGTTGTGGCGAGAGTACGGCTGCTTCCCGTACCGCCACTCCTTCTCCGACATCTTGAGGTCGGAGATCTCGTTTACCATCCGCGAGACTTCAGCAGGCGGCATTCCCTTCGTGCACAGCCGGCACGGGTCACGGTTTCCGCCCATCCGGAAGATCGGATGAGGGTGGCTCTGGAATGGGAGGACCCGGCGCTCCACGAAGGCGACGAGAAGGTCGGAGGCCACGAGGCCCTCCGACTCTTGGAGCACTCGGAGTCGGCCGATGGCGGCCGCCGTGTTCGCCGACACCGGCTTCGGCTTGTACTTCCAGGAGACGCGAGCTCCGGTGGGGGGGGGGGGCGGCCTCCTAGGCCGGCAGGTTGAGGAAGTCGGTAGCAGGGTCCACGTTCTCGACGTAGAAATAGGACTGCTGCCACATCTTCACCGACTGCGCCAGCTTGATGACGGGGAAGGCATTCCGCTTCGCCAGCCGGCGTATGGCGACAAAGCCCCCGCACTCGGCCGCCGTCTCCTTGGCGGAGGTGCCGAGCTTTCCATAGAAGAATGCTCCCCACAGCTCGATTGTGGGGAGGACACCGAGGTAGCCCTCGCACGCCGTGACGAAGGCAGAGAGAAAGGTCACGATATTGGGCGTGAGGTGGTGAGGTTGAAGGTTGTAGAAGTTGAGGAAGGTGCATAGGAAGTTTCTCGCCGGGAGGTCGAAGCCCCGCACGAAATGCGAGCGGAAGACAACCCACTCGCCTTCCTGCGGCACCGGCGAGATCTCCGTCTCCGCCGGCACCTGCGCCTTGACGAAGGCTGCGCTGGGCATCCGACGCGCGTCGCGGAGGAAGGTGATGTGATCCTCGATCACGGTCGACCCATCCCAGTTGCCCATGGCTCCGGCTGGCGGCGCGGAGAAGAGAGACGTGTCGGCGATGGGCAACAGCGGCGGCGCTACGGCAGCAGCAGCAGCAGAGGCTGAGAGGAGAAGAAGAAGAGTGGGAGGGGACGCAGGAGCTTCACCGCGCCTCTCCCTCCTCCCTACTTATAGCGTCTGGGCTATGTAGCTGAGGGGGCGGGACGTGGGGTCGTGGGATTAACTGCGCCCACATCCCCACGACCCCCCGTCTCCCGCGCGCATTTACCCCATCGTGAATGGTCGTGGGAATGGCAACCGCCCCCTTCGGCGCAGTGAATCTGCCCGGTTGCCGATGCGTGGTAGTGGCGGGCCCGGCCCGCTGTCATGTCCCGTCCAGAACATGGGGTGGCAGGCTTGCCAGGCTGACGTGTGCCGCGTGGCGCGTCCGTGGCGGGCGGCTGCCTGGGAAGCTTAACAGGCACGCCACCTATTTCCCGCCTTGAAGTTCGAAATCCACCATATAGCTCCGCCTAGGCGAGGCCGGCTTGAGTAGTCGGCTAGCCGCAAGACGGATCGACATCCTCCCAGATCTCGGTGAGGGGGGAAGCCGCTGAGACCTTGCGGCCCCTCAACCATGACGCATCACCGGGTTCGGGGACTACTGTCGGAGTAATGGGCCACGGGTAGGCTCACCCGAGTCCCTAGATTTATCAAGACTTTGGGCCAGCTCCGCCTAGCTGAGCCCCAAGCCGAAACTCCGCCCTTTGGGGCTGGCTGGCTCAGCGGCCGGCTACCAGAGGGCGGGCGACCCAGGACTACTGCGCTCTAAATGGCCGGCTCCTGGCGGCCGCCTTCCAAAGAGGGCGGCAACGGGTAGGCGGCCACCTCACGACTACAGGGCGGCCGAGCTCCCATCGAGAGTACAAGTCAAAGCATGGCTACAGTGAGGAACGATGCCTCACACATTCGAGACAGGCGTGGCTACAGTGCTCCGTACAGACGGAGATCTCCGCACGACAGAGCACTGTGCCGTATCTACCCTGATGTCGCTCCGGGCAGGCGGGGCCCTGTTCCCCACGACGGCCTGTCGGTACGGCCTACCGGAGGCGGGCCCTGTCGGGCAGTGACCCCAAGGAAGACAGCGGAAGCTCAACTAAGCGTATTAGAGAGTGGCCGGCCTCCAGCAGGCGGCCGTCCCACGTCCCGGGGCAAGCATGCCATTAAGCTGATAAGACCAGGTGTGGCTACAGTGTCCTCCCACCAAGCGGCGAGATTGTAGCCACGCTAGGATGACCAAGCCCCCGTCACCAACAACACGGCTACAGTGAACAGCCACCAACCAGTCGGCAGGGCCCACTAGGCGGCGGGCCCCAGCGGTCGGCGGAGAGGCCGGAGGCTGAAGACACTGACAGCCGAGCCCAGCAGCCGGCCAGATTACCATTGTACCCCTAGGGGTAGGCCTATATAAACCCCCCAGGCCACCCATGCAAAGGGTTCGACCCCATTAGAACTAGCCACCCCCTAGAGCAGGAAGAGAACTATCCTTGCCTCCCTCTGCCTCTAGCAAACATCTCGAGGAGCACATTGTATCACTTGTGCCTTAGTGATCATGCGGAGACCCCGCAGAGCAGGACTAGGGGTGTTATCTCCTAGGAGAGCCCCGAACCTGGGTAAAGTACGCCGGCGTTCGTGTCTACGCCTTATCCCGCTTCCAGGCACCAGCGACATTCTACTCGCTCCCACCATGATAAGCCATCCATTGGCATATTGTCGCACCCAACCCCCGACACATGGTGGGATAGACAAGGTTGCTTCTTCGTGGACCCTTCGTGGGTGGTACCCTCCGTGGACTCACACAACTGTTACCCTTCGTGGGTTGAAGTCTCCATCAATGTGGATGTATGATAGCACGACCTATCGGAACCACGACAAAAACATCCGTGTCTCCAATTGCGTTTGAATCCTCCAAACCCTTCCCTTTACATTCTTGCAAGTTGCACGCTTTAATTTCCGCTGCTCATATACTCTTTGCATGCTTGCTTGAATTGTGTGAAGATTGCTTGACTTGTCCAAAGATAGCTAAAATTTGCCAAAGTCTAAAATTGGGAAAAGGTTAAGTTTTTAATTGGTCAAATAGTCTAATCACCCCCCTAGACATACTTCAAGGTCCTACAAGTGGTATCAGAGCTTTGGTCTCCATTTGCTTTGATTTCCATAGCTTTTGGTGGTCATAGCCTTGGTTTCACAACCTAGGAGAGTATGGCGTCTAGCGAGGGAAATTATCACCATAGAGGTCCTTACTTTGATGGTACTAATTTTGCTAGTTGGAAGCATAAGATGAAAATGCATATTCTTGGACATAACCCCGCCGTTTGGGCTATTGTGTGTATTGGCTTGCAAGGTGACTTCTTTGATGGGAGAGAGCCGAACCAAGAAGCTAGTGCGGATGAATTGAAGATGCTGCAATACAACGCTCAAGCTTGTGATATCCTCTTCAATGGCTTGTGCCCCGAAGAATTCAACAAAATCAGCCGTCTTGAGAATGCAAAGGAAATTTGGGATACTTTGATTGATATGCATGAAGGTACCGACTCCGTCAAGGAATCCAAGTTGGATGTGCTCCAAAGTCAGCTTGACAAGTTCAAAATGAAGGATGGTGAAGGTGTCACTGAAATGTACTCTAGGCTTGCTCTTATTACAAATGAGATTGCCGGCTTAGGAAGTGAAGCGATGACTGACAGATTCATCATCAAGAAGATCCTATGAGCATTGGATGGAAAGTATGACACCGTGTGCACATTGATCCAAATGATGCAAAATTACAAAGATCTCAAGCCAACGGAAGTCATTAGAAGAATTGTTGCTCATGATATGTCACTCAAGGATAAGGAGGAACTTCACAACAAGTCAAGTGGTGCTTACAAAGCCTCATGTGAAGCCCCCACATCATCAAGTGAGAAACAAACCTTCAATGAAGAATTGAGCTTAATGGTGAAGAACTTCAACAAATTCTACAAGAGTAGAAGCAAGGAAAGAAGCTCTAAGTCAAGGTCCTACAATGACAAAAGATCTTCTAGTCGAGAGCGCAATTGCTATAATTGTGGGAGACCCGGACACTATTCCAATGAGTGTACGGCACCCTACAAAAGAAGAGAAGATTCTCCAAAAAGAAGAAGTAGAAGAGAAGAATCACCACCAAGAGAGAGGAGGAGTAGAGATGATTGTTATGAACAAAGACCCTCATGGAGAAGCAAGGATTCGGAAAGGAAGGACAAGTCATCAAAGAGCTACAAAAAACGAAGACATCAAGCTCATGTTGGTGAATGGATATCCGGCTCCGACTCCGACAATCACTCCGAGAGAAGCTATCACTCTGACTCCGAATATACTCAAGATGAAGGTGTTGCCGGTATAGCACTTGTGTCAACCAACTCCTACGACATATTTGATTCACCAAATGAAGGAATTGGAAGATGCTTCATGGCCAAAGGTCCTAAGGTAACACACCCCGAGTATGTTGATTTTAATAGTGATGAAGATGACTTGTTAGTTGATGATGATTTACTTATTGACAACTCCAGTGATGAATACTATGATGAAACGTCAATTAATCATGCTAATCAAGATAAAACAAACGACAATGATAAGGAGAAGATTGAGCTTCTAACTAAAGAACTAAACGCTCTTAAGTTAGCTCATGAAACTATCTTCGAAGATCATCGAGAACTTTTAAGGGCTCATGAGAAGTTAAGCTTTGAAAAGCTCAATCTTGAGCAAGAGCATGAGTTCTTAAAGGCAATCAATTATGATCTCCGTAAGAAAAGTTCTTCTTACATTGCCAAGCGCTTACTCTTATCTACTTACATGCCTCAAGTCAAGTCTAGTAACAAGAACAAGAAAGATTCTTCTTCTAGTAGTAACAATAATAATGCCAAATTCAATATTGTTGCTTCTAGTAGTTCTCTTGATTCCACTAATGATTCTCTTAGCCAAGTTACACTTGAGCAAGAAAATAGCTTATTGAAGGGAATTATAGAGAAGGGTGTATACAGGAGCCTTGCCGGAAGTAAGCAATTCGAGGAAATTGTACGCAAGCAAGGAAGGCATTGGAAGAGTCAAGGTGTTGGTTTTGAACGAAAGTTCAATGCCAATGGAGTTGAGTGGGAAGAAGATCAATACCCCAAGACAAAGTTTGTTCCTCAACAAGAGAAGTATGATCCTACTTCCTTCAAGGGAACACAAGCACAAGATGATCTTCCACCACAAGACCACAAGAACAAAGGCAAGGACAAGCTTCAAGAGGAGATTGATGGATTTGAAGAAGCACCTAAGGCCTTGGTCAAGTGGGTTCCCAAGACTACATCAAGTTCTACTTCATCAAGTACAACTACAACTCCAAGGATTCCCATCAAGATGATGTGGATCCCGAAGAAGAACTAGAGAGTTCTTGAGGGTGACTCCGCCAACATTCTTCACTCATATCATTATGGAAAGGACAAGTGCAATCAACTTCCATATCTTACACTAGTTCAAGGAGTCACAAACCCTCATGTTGGTAAGGCAAGGGACAAGGTAACCTATTGTTTTCATGGACATCATCTTGTGTGTGCATCACTCTATGTCTATGGATATTCTTGTTTGTTCCTTGTGGGACTAACCCATGTAGGTATTGAAAGTGCAACTCACTCCAAAGGATTGCTCCAAATGATCTACATCAACATTGAGCATCCACATCTTCAACACCTACATGAAGTCATCATCGACAAAACCCAAGGTTAGTTCATACCTCTAAGGGGGGATCTCACATCTAGGAGGAGCTTAACTCTAAGAATTGAGTCAAAGCAACTCTAATGATGTGAACACATCAATCCATTATGTAAAAGTGGTAACCCCACTTGAGCTTAAACGATGAGTATGACCTATGATCAAATGTTCTCATTTGACTCCTAAGTCAATATACTCATATATAGATGACCTAGTCATCGCCAATTGTTTGATAGATGCTAGAATTGGTTGTGCATGCTTTGCCACATATTTCATTTGCCATTTTATTGTGTGAGCATGTTGGTTGCATATTTTACTCATTCAAGGACATCCACTTGTTGTTTTGATTGATTGGTTTCTTTTTTCTTTTGCCAAGTGGATGGACAAGAATGCCTAAGAACCTTCTCTAGCTATCTATGCTTTTCTCGTCTCAAACTCTATTCATGCTACATCACAAAATTTTGATCAAGTCAGATTCGAACCACTCTGTGTGAGGAGCACTCAGAGTCCCCGATTCGTCATAGACTTAAACTTCCAAAACTTCTTTGTGCTTTTCGGTCTGACTGATTCTTCCATTTCGGTCATACCGAGATCACTAAGTCGATCTAGGTTTTCAATCTCGGTGCAACCGATTTGAACTTTTCGGTCACACCGAGTTGCTATAACTGTCAACAGTTATGCATCTTGGTGCCACCGAGTCGTTCCACTCGGTCACACCGACATGTCGGGCTATATATTCACACGGGCAAAATTTTGGGAAAATTTCTCCAAACCTCTTCGCCCGCGCATAGCTCGCTCCGCCTTCTAGGTCTCCAGATCGTCGACTTCATCACCAGCCGCCTCCTGTCGCTGGTCTCCGCCACCGTCAACGGATTTCATCTCCGCCGTTGCCGTCGTAGCGAGTTCATCACCGAACTAGGGTATGAACTCGATCACAGTGCTATCCTCGTTTGATTCTCAGCACATTGTGTTCATTATGATTCTTGCCACGATTGAAACACCTCTATCCAGTCAAAACAATCCTTAGAATAGATGCGATTTGAAAATTTAGAGTTAGTTTTCCGGCGAAACCATCTCGGACCCGCTGAGTTGAAAAACTCGGTCCCACCGATTTGCCTAATGCCATTGCACTAGTAACTCTCGGTCTGACCGAGAATTGCTAATCGGTGTGACTGATTTTAGAACTTTGTGAAACCCTAGCAGTCTCGGTGCCACCAAACTGTGACTCGGTCTGACCGAGATCACTAGTTTAGGTTCCAAAATTGCTTCGGTATCACCGAGTTTGAAAATCGGTTGATCCGAAATGCTTTCTGTGGAAAACTAAAACTAAGTTTTTGAATCATTCTTTTGCAAAAATCTCTGCATTTTGTGATGCTCATCCATTCTATCTCATCTATAACTATTCACAGGGTCACCAGTCAGTGTTTGCAGCATGTCAGACCAAAGTGATAGTCAGAACAGGGAAGAAGAGCATATTCACATGAGTGAGGGCACTAGTCCCTCTAGCATTTCAGATGATGGCAGCAGAAGCACTCCCAGCAATTTGCCCAAAGCTGCCACCGGGACAAGGAAGAAAAGAACCTCAGACTCTGAGGATGAGGATTATGAGGCAGAAGAGGATGAGGCCACTTCCAAGAAGAAGGTGGTCAAGAAAGAATATGGGTCAGCTGCAGCCACTAAGCCAGTTGTGCAAAAGAAGGCACCTGCAAGAAGGATTCCCACTTCCAAATCCAGGAAGGTTGCCACTGGAGAAACCATGAAGTTTACTATTGAGTCAGAAGATGAGGCTGCTGGTCAAGACAAGAAGAAGAAGAGAGTCAGAACCACTACTGCCAAAGTTCTTGGCAATCCCTCTATGAGGAGAGACTCTGAAGAAGAGGAAGAAGAGGTTGCTGCACCAGCACCCAAGGCACAAAAGCTGATGGGTGATGCTATAAAGTCAGGGGCTGCAACATCAAAGCCCAAAGAAGCACCCAAAGCTTCCTCCAAGCCCAAGAATGCACCAAAGAGGAACACCAGGAGTATACCAGCTGCTGAGAAGAACAAGGCCCCAGTGCCTGAAGTTGCTGCTGAGGAAGATGATCAAGGACAAATCCTGTGAAAGCTTAAACCCAAGATTCCAGACCACAATGATGCTCATCCTGTGGCTGAGAACATGAAGCTAAGAAAGGATGCAGGACTCAGACTGTGGAGGTTGTCTGATCCCTATGCTACCAGGAGAAGGACTGTTGTTGACTAGATGTTCCACACTAAGGAACAACAGGATTTCTATGAGACAATCTTGTTGGACAAGAAGCCTATAGTTTGTGATATGAGGTGGGTCGACTGGACCTACATGAAGGAGAATGAGGAACACTATCCTGGAGTGAAGACAGTTTCATTGCTTGTGGAGTTGCAGACTTTGTTGGGCAGAAGCTCACAAAGTGGAATGATGAGCTTGTTCTACAATTCTACTCCACAACACATTTCTATCCAGATGGCAGGATAGTGTGGATGTTTGAAGGTACAAGGTACCAATCAACTATTGAGGAATGGGAAAATCTTATCAATGCACCCAAGGAGCAGGAAGATGACTTGGATGTCTATGCCAAGAAGAAGATGGATCACAAATCCATGGCTCATATGTACAAGGAGATCCCAGATGCTGCTCTTGAGACTTTCAAATTTGGATCTGTACATTTTCTTCTTTCAGGGCTGCCAACGATCAACTGGATCCTAAGGCATACTCTATTGCCCAAGTCAGGTGACCACAACATGATAAGAGGCCATGCTATAAACTTGCTACACTTGTTTGATGTGCCACAGAAATTTAAGGTCATGAGCCTAATGGTTGAGACTATCAAGAGGACAGTAGCAGACGAGAAGAGAAGTTGTGGGTATGCCCCACAGATTCAGGATCTGATTAACTCCAAGATGGGCACAGGCACATACTTGCTGGACAAGGAACATTTTGCTATCTATCCAAAATTTGAGGACAATCAAGTTGTGATGAATGAGAATGAACCATCATCAGTTCAAGCTCAAGAGAAGAAGGAGAAAGCAAAGAAAGAGAAGGTTGCCAAGATGCCAACTCAAGAGGAGGCATCTGAGTACTTTTTGAAGAACAAGCAGGAGCAACTTGGTTACTTCATAGCATCAACTCTTAGGATTGAGAAGGGGTTGACCACCCTAACTCAAAACTAGGAGTGCCTGGAAAGAATCATGGAACAAAACTTCTATGATTTAGATGCCAAAGTAACTGAGATTCAGTCAATTGTGGAGCAGCTACATGATGACATGCAGGAGAGGAAGGGCAGGACAACTACTGATGCATTTGCCAGAGTGCCTCGAGCTTAGAGATCAACTGCAGTACCAGTGGCAGACACCAGAGTCACTTCATCTGCACCAGCTACAGCTCCAGTGCAACCAGCTCCAGCACCAACTCCTTCAGCTCCATCCACATCAACTAAAGCCTTCATCCAAGGAGCCATCTCTACACCACCAACTGAAGACCAAGCCTGAGAGACGATATAGTACTATGCATTTGCTAGGAACTTTTTGGGAACTTGTTGCCAAAGGGGGAGAAAAATTTATAGATCATAGGCTTCAAGAGAGAGAGTTTGCTTTTGTTCTCTCTTGTCTTCTTGGTTGAACTTTGTTTGCTTTTGATTGCTTGAGATACTATGCTATTATCTGTGAGACATTGATGATCATGTGTTTCATCATAAGCTACACTTATGCTGTTGTTTGTCTTGAATGCTTCTGGTTAATGTGAGCTTGCAAGTACATTCAATGTACTGACCTGGCGTGTCATGCCAGCTTGTAGGTCATGCCGGATTTGATTGCTTGCTTGTCGTGGTTTCCGTTCGTGCGAGCTAGGATAAGCGTTCCAGCCAGAGTCCCCGCGGAGTGGAGTTCACCACCGTCTTCGTTGTTCCGCTGCTAGAGTTATTGAAAGTGCAACTATCCCTAGGTGGTTTTGGTAATTCATAACAACATATAGCTCATTGAGCTAATGCTATTCCAAGACAAATATTTCAGGAAAGCTCAATGAATGGCATGGCATGGATGATGAAAGTGGATCCCTCAAAATATTAAAGACAAAGGATTGGCTCAATCTCAAAAGCTCAAGACTCTACATTTTACATTTTAGTGATCCAAGATCACATTGAGTCTATAGGAAAAGCCAATACTATCAAGGAGGGATGAGGTGTTCCTTAATGAGCCTCTTGCTTCAACTGCTTAGTGATATGCTCCAAAAACCCTCAACTACTTTCTCACATCCACATATGACCTAAACCCAAAGTCAAACTCGGCCATACCGATTCTTTCTATCCGGCGCAACCGAGTTCAAATGTCATAGCCACTGCCACAAACCCTAGGCAAATCGGTCTCACTGATAGGGATCTCGGTCTCGCCGAGATGGGATTGTAATATCTCTGTTTCCCTTCATAATGTTTCGGTCTAACCAAAGTGAGCGACCGGTCCCACCGAGATTGCAATGTAAACTCTCTGTTTCCCTTTCGTAACATTTCGGTCTCACCGAAAAGAGCGAATCGGTCCCACCGAGTTTACCTGACCAACTCTCTGGTTAGCTAATTACCAAAATCGGTCTCACCGAGTTTGTGTAATCGGTCTCACCGAGATTATGTTATGCCCTAACCCTAACCATATCGGTCCTACCGAGTTGCATGTCGGTCCCACCGAAAACCCTAACGGTCACTACGTTTACTAAATCGCTCCGACCGAGTTTGTTGATTCGGTCCCACCGAGTTTGGTAAATTGTGTGTAAAGGTTGGATTTTGTGTGGAGGCTATATATACCCCTCCACCTCCTCTTCATTCGTGGAGAGAGCCATCAGAACAAACCTACACTTCCAACTTACCATTTCTGAGAGAGAACCACCTACTCATGTGTTGAGGCCAAGATATTCCATTCCTACCATATGAATCTTGATCTCTAGCCTTCCCCAAGTTGCTTTCCACTCAAATCTTATTTCCACCAGATCCAAATCCTATGAGAGAGAGTTGAGTGTTGGGGAGACTATCATTTGAAGCACACGAGCAAGGAATTCATCATCAATGCACCATTTGTTACTTCTTGGAGAGTGGTGTCTCCTAGATTGGCTAGGTGTCACTTGGGAGCCTCCGACAAGATTGTGAAGTTGAACTAAGGAGTTTGTAAGGGCAAGGAGATCGCCTACTTCGTGAAGATCTACCGCTAGTGAGGCAAGTCCTTCGTGGGCGACGGCCATGGTGGGATAGACAAGGTTGCTTCTTCGTGGACCCTTCATGGGTGGATCCCTCCGTGGACTCGCGCAACCGTTACCCTTCGTGGGTTGAAGTCTCCATCAACATGGATGTACGATAGCACCACCTATCGGAACCACGACAAAAACATCCGTGTCTCCAAGTGCGTTTGAATCCTCCAAACCCTTCCCTTTACATTCTTGCAAGTTGCATGCTTTAATTTCCGTTGCTCATATACTCTTTGCATGCTTGCTTGAATTGTGTGAAGATTGCTTGACATGTCCAAAGATAGCTAAAATCTGCCAAAGTCTAAAATTGGGAAAAGGTTAAGTTTTTAATTGGTCAAGTAGTCTAATCACCCCCCCTCTAGACATACTTCAAGGTCCTATAGTTATTCCGCTGCTTCGAGTCGTTCTGCTGCTTGCATAGAGCAACTGAGGATGGCATAGTGTCGTCTTACCGATGTTATTCATTGTAATACTGGAGACCTTGTATTCATTATTCGTGTAATAATAGAAAGCTGGTTTGTTCTATGCTAAGCAGTGCCGTATTCCATAAGACTTCTCCTCGATCTCTGGGCTGGAATACGGGGCGTTCCGGTTTCTCTAAGCCGGGGTGCCACACTCGATGGCTCCATTGATCACCTACAACAATACCGACGTGAGGGAGAGTTTTCTCCCCGGCCAAATTTTCGTCTTCGGCGGCTTCGCACTGCGCGCCAACTCGATTGGCCATCTGGAGCAGATCGGCAGCTACGCCCCTGGTCATCAGATTAGCTTTGGAAATCTGAACTATGTCGCTGATATCCGAGGAGACTTGATCTTCCAAGGGTTCGCGGCCCCAACCATAGCTCTGGCCTTAGACCCGGAGCGCATCACCAGGTCCAAAGACGGAAGTTTAAAGCCCGCCAGACTCTCCGTAGCTATAGAGCCTAACACCGGAGAACCGAAGGGGATCGTGTCACCGGCAGGCCCGGAGTCATGCGAGGCTCCCTTTATCATCATGAAGCCGGACTCACCTCCGGACACTAGCTCCAAACTCTCGAGGTCCATGTCATGGGAGCTCGGCCAGGGAACTCCCGTCCCGCCCAACTCCACGGGCTCTCGCTTCCCCGTCCAAACCTCGCTCTTAAACGAGGCCCTGGACTTAATGCGACCTCTCGCCATTGCAGAAGAATCACTATCGAACTATGCCCAACCCATACTAGGGGCTGAGAACGGGGAATTTTACGTCCCACCCACCACCCACTTCATATCCACCGTCAAGGATTTAACTGACACGCTCGACTATGATTACGAAGATATCGACGGTATGGACAACAATACCGGAGATGAGAAGAGCCAGAACCCGCCGTTCACCGGACGCTGGACGGCCAGTTCCTCACATGACGTGTACATGGTGGACACACCCAAAGAGGATGACAACGATGGTGGGAAGAATCTAGAGGACAAGCCTACTGAAGCACCTCTGAAGCGTCGACATCAGTGGTGTTGATCAAAATCGCGTCACGCAACAGACATGATTACTGGCACCGAAGAAAATAATACTCCAGAGAACGCCGAAGGCCAAGAAGCCCCTATCGAGCCAACATCCGAACAGGATGATTGAGAGGATGGACAAGTCAACCCCGATGATCCTGTCAGGAACGAGGGCTCGGAGGATAGTAACTACCTACCGATCTCCGAAGAGGACGAGAGCCTCGGCGACAAAGATTTCATCGTGCCAGAGGAACCCCTCGAACAAGAGCGCTTTAAGCGCCGACTAATAGCCACGGCAAGAAGCCTGAAAAAGAAGTAGCAACAGCTTCAAGCTGATCAGGATTTACTCAATGACAGAAGGACTAATGTCCTGGCAGCCGAAGAATACGGCCTCGAGCGCCCAACTAAGAGTTACCCAAAGTGCAAGCTGCTATCCCAATTCGACGATGAGGTCCTGGAACCTATACCGACAGCACGTAACGCTACTGACGGACCTGACCGGCCACCTCGTGGCTGGGGCAGAGCAGCAACTCAAGCCGAACACTAGCCCGCACCACCTCGCCCTAGAGGCAGAGGGTCAGCGGCTGCAGGATACACGTACGGCCTGCGACAGGGTATGGACAATAGAGCCGGTCGGACCAGATCAATATATGGATCAAGGGGGCGTGTCCCAGCGTGAGAAGACGGCCATCAGGCCTGGCGTGACAAGCACAACCTCACCTGGGCCGAAAACTGCATACGGACTTCATCCAAACTACGCCGTGACGTAGCCTGATACAGAGGCGCCGCACACCCCCTATGCTTCACCGATGAGGTAATGGAACACCAGTTCCCAGAAGGGTTTAAACCCGTAAACATTGAATCATATGATGTCACAACAGATCCCACAGTATGGATTGAAGACTTTCTTCTCCACATTCACATGGCTCGCTGTGACGATTTACACGCCATCAAATACCTTCCCCTAAAACTCAAGGGACCAGCGCGGCACTGGCTGAACAGCCTCCCAGAAAATTCTATTGGTAGCTGGGAAGACTCGGAGGATGCCTTCAGAGACAACTTCCAAGGTACCTATGTTCGGCCCCCACACACCGATGACCTTAGTCACATAATCCAGCAACCCGGAGAATCAGCCCGGAAGCTGTGGACCAGGTTCTTAATTAAAAAGAACCAGATTGTGGATTGTCCGGACGCCGAAGCCCTCGCGGCCTTCAAACGCAGCGTCCGAGATGAGTGGTTCGCCCGACACCTCGGCCAAAAAAAACTGAAGTCCATGGCAGCCCTTACCGCACTTTGACTCGCTTTTGCGCGGGAGAAGATAGCTGGGTAGCTCGTAGAAGTAATAGCACCAGCGACCCGGGCACATCCGAAGCCAGGGATGGCAACGGCAAGCCACGACGCAACAAGCAGAAGCGTCAAAACAATAATGAAGACACGACGGTTAAAGCCGGATTCAGTGGCTCCAAGTCTGGACAATGGAAGAAGCCATTCGAAGGAAATAAAGATGGTCCATCCAGTTTGGACAGAGTACTTGATTGGCTTTGCCAGATTCACGGCACCCCCAATAAACATGCCAATCATACCAACAGAAACTGTTGGGTCTTTAAACAGACCGTCAAGTTCAACACCGAACACAAGGGGAAAGAGCCGCCCAGCAAGGACGACAATGAAGAGCCTCGCCCACCGAACACGGGGGACAGAAGAAATTTCCCCCGAGGTCAAAACGGTGAATATGATCTACATCACTCACATCCCCAAACGGGAGCGCAAGCGTGCATTAAGGGATGTCTACGCCGTAGAGCCAGTCGCCCCAAAATTCAACCCATGGTCGGCTTGTCCAATCACCTTCGATCGAAAGGACCACCCGACTAGTATCCGTCATGGAGGTTCGGCAGCTTTGGTCCTCGACCCAATCATCAACAGATTCCCCCTCACGCGAGTCCTTATGGACTGCAGCAGTAGTCTCAACCTGCTTTACCAGGACACTGCACGCAAAATGGGTATTGATTCATCAAGAATCAAGCCCCACTAAAACTACCTTTAAAGGAGTAATACCTGGTGTAGAGGCACATTGCTCAGTCTCAATAACATTGGAAGTCGTCTTCGGCTCGCCAGACAACTTCCGCAGTGAAGACTTGATCTTCAATATCGTCCCTTTCCGTAGTGGTTATCACGCACTGCTCGGGCGAACCGTTTTCGCTCGATTCAACACGGTCCCACACTACGCTTATTTAAAGCTCAAGATGCCCGGTCCACGTGGCATCATAATAGTCAATGGAAACACGGAACGCTCCCTCCGTACGGAGGAGCACCCTGCGGCTGAAGTACAGAGCGGCCCTATCAAGCCGCACACCTCATCGGCCATCAAACCGCCGGACATTGTTAAACGAGTCCAGTCAGTTCCGCATGATGACAACTCAGTCATTCCAGAGCTCTACTAGCAATTTCGCCTCCGCCGATCACCGCACATACCCGTGGAGTTCGTACCGTGCATGCATAACTACGCACTCAAAATACCTTGGGCTTCAATGGAGGCACAATACGGACATGTCTATAGTATGGTTTGACCCTATATGACCCTCCACCTTTCTTCTTCAATTATTTTTTCTCTTCTACCACAGGTACATTCAAACCTATATATATCCTACGGACTTACAAGGACTCTTTTTCGAGCCCAGTCTCGTACGGATAGCCGAAGACCATTCCTCTTAAGGAACCTCTCTCTCCAAGGCGAAACCGGTGCAAACGTGCGGCAGGATATCCAAAGGATTCTTTAGACCAAACCTTATTCAAAGGATCTGTATCGAGCTATTCTCCTTATTCTTAGACCCCCGGCATGTAAAATGGTTTTGGTACTTATGGTGCCCTCTGTAAGATCACGTTCTGACATATCAATCAGATTATAGTGAGGATAATTTTTTTGGTATCGACCTTATTCATAAGACGGTATTCCGTTTCCCCAGTTGTTTCACTCACACACCTCGACACCCATTGCCAGGGGCTCTATGTGGCCACATATGTGTCGTCAAACAAAAAGCCCGAATATCTTTATAGCACACTTCGGCGCCCGGACTTGGCATTATATGCATCGGCTCCGAATCATGTCTTTGGTTAATAGTTGGGTTGCCCGGCTCCTATGTTTCCTACCTTATGTTCCGTTTCTTCGGCTAGGGTAGTAAAGGGAGAACTACTACGATTGTGTTTCTGGTTCGTCCGGTCAAGCACATCAGTAGATAAAGCCAAAAACTGACTGTCATGATGTGGCGAGAGCTGATCAGCCACTTAGCGACTTACTAAATCTCTAGCGATTTTTTCCGTATTCTACGAAGGACTGTTTTTCCGGTCAACGCATCCGCACCCGGATAGCCGCGTACATACCAGGGGCTATCTTATAGCCCCATCGTCAAACTCCTATGGCCAAGTGTGAGTGGTAAAGCCATATAGTCCGATTGCCTCGTTCACCGCACTAACACCTCCTTTACGGACCAAGACATTGGGTCAAGTGTGCTCATGTGCCATTCCGAACACACCCGTAGTATCTACGTGGGGGCCGAAGCCAATGATTGGAAAACTCTCAGGGATACAAAAATGGTCGCACAGGAGGAAAGAACTTTTAGACAATGGCACAAATATATTGCAAAGCGTTAATATATATAATAAACACGTCTGGGTCGTTAGGATACGTTAATTCGTCCTTTGAGCATGGATCCTCTATCAAGCGAGCGCCCTCTAGGACGTCTTCTAAGTAGTGCTCCGGAGTGCGGTGGTCCTTGCCTTCGGGAGGAACCTCAACTGCGATAACGGCGGCCTTCATCTTCGCCAGTGCATCTTGACGCGGGCGAAGACCATCCGTGCACCTTCTATGCACACTGACCGCTTGATTGCCTCAATGCGGGGCAAGGCATCGACGAGTCGCCGCACTAGGCCAAAATAGCTGCTCGGAATGGGTTCGGCTAGCCACAGCCAGACTATGACATGCTTCATGGCCGCTCCGGACATCTTATGCAGCTCGGCCCATTGTGCCATTTGGTCAATCAATAGTGTCGAGCACTCCTGCGTCGCGAATTGCGACTAGAACAGCTTCTCCGTCGCATGCCCCTCCTGTGCTCGGAAGAATTGCATGGCGTCGGCGGCACCCTTTGGAAGATCCGCAACTGTGTGTGGAGAACTCCATAGTCGATTAAGCAAGGCATACCTCTGATCGCCAAACTTAGACTGTAAAAGAAAGGGCTTACCAGCCGCTATCTGTCCGGCCTGTCGGATCTCCTTGCGATCCACTCGGGATTCAGACCTCGCCTCTTGGGCCTCATGTAGGGCCTTGGAGAGTTCGGCCGCCTTAGCCTTGTTCTCCTCCTCGAGGATCTCACACCTACGAGTGTCATCCTTGAGCTCTTGCTCCACCTTGGATACCTGCTCCTCGAACTAGCGCCGGGTAGCCTGTTCGGCCTTTAAATCTGCAGCCGCTTTACCACCAGCCGCATTGCTCACCCTTGCATGTTCCTTCGCTCGAGCCAGGTCACCCCTGAGGGTCTCGACCTCAGCAGCGCCATCTGCAATCATGCATATAGCAGCGCGTAAGCTTCAACTTAGCATTTGCAAATTAATACAATCATGTGCGGCATACTTGAAACATACCTTGCGCCTCGTCGAGTCGCTTGTTAATAAGGATATTGTCCTCGTTGGCCACCTGTAGTTTCCGCTCTAGTTCGGAAACTTCGGCGGCCTGAGCGGTCACTGCTAACAATGAAGCATGTTTTTACCAAAAAGATAAGTATGTTACTTCCTGCGGATGTCTATAGATCCTCTGTTCACCCTTCTTCATCGGCCGAACAAAGTCTCAGGGGCTACTATCTATATACAAGCATATTTTTCATATGGAAAGCGGCTAAAGACATTACATCGCATACCTCGAAGCCTGTTAGTAGGCTCGTGAAGGCTTCATTCAGCCCGCTTTTAGCAGACTGAATCTTCTCAACCACCTTACGCATCAAGGTACGATGCTCCTCCAAGACGGACGCACTTCGCAGAGTGTCCATCAGCATGTTTGATGCCTCCGCATTAGTAAAGGTCACCGCCGGAATAGCTGCTTTCCCCTCCCCCAGAGGGGGCTGTTGATTCGACTCTGGAGCCGTTTGTATCTCCGGAACAGTATCCGGCCGGGGGTCGGGTGATCCAAGACCCCCGTCGCTGGTCTCCATGAGGGTTGCGCCCTCATATTCTCTGCAGCCGAGGTGTTATCCTCTGGCGCCGTCTTGGTCCTCTCCCGCACTTCTCCGAAGCCCAGAGAGATCCTTTGGGACGACACCTCGGTGTCGTCCACCCTAGGAGGCGGGGAAGCTTGTGGAGGCGTCTCGCTCTCCATGATCTCCGGCGAAAGATCCCCCGATGACGATGATTCTTGAGGGTTACCACGGGGCGGACTGAAACACATGATTTGATATTATTCTTACAATTTATAGAAGTTTGGATGCATGTAAGGCATCCTAAGGTACTTAGGATTCGGCAAGATGCTTGGCTCGGGGGCGGTGCTTGGGGACAACTTTGGTGTCCGATCCAAGTCATCCGAGAGGGATATCTTTCCCCTCTTGGATGCCCCCTCCTCCGGATCTATGGAGGCCGCCCTCTTTTTCCCTTTGAGAGGAGGGTTCTCTTATTCCTCCTCCTTGTCCTCGTCCTCGTCTTCGTCTCCCTCGTGAGAGGAAGGAGACTTAGTTCCTCCGGACATAGCGCCCGAATATCTTCGTGATGGAGGCCACCTTCGGCCTCCTTGCTCTTCTTCTTCTTGTCCTTTTTCACCGGCGCCTGGTAGGGCACCGGGACCAGCATCTGGTAGGGTGCCGGAACCAGCATCCTCATCAATAGAGGCTCAGCTGGGTTTTTGGGGAGTGGGGTCGGCACTTGATCCACTCCGCCTTCTTTATCCAGCCCTATTCAGGGGATGGAATTTTTAGTACCCCTCCCTGAGATTGACGAGCTAAGTAATGTTCAGAAATATGATACTTACTGGGGATGCCGAATTGTTGCAATTGAGGCTGGTGTCCTCACACGTCCTTGGCCACGTCTTCTGCTTCTTGAAGAGCAGCTTCCAGATCCCTTCGTGCGTCGTGCCAAAGAATTGTTGCAGGGTCCGTGGCCCTTCCGGATTAAACTCCCACATTTTGAGAGGCTGTCGTTGGCAGGGAAGAGCTCGGTGGATAAGCATCACCTGAATCACATCAGCAAGGGTGATGTCCTTTTCTATCATACTCCTGATACACTTCTGCAGCATCGGTACTTCGTCAGGGGATCCCCAGTCTAGACCCTTGTTGGTCCAGGACGCGAGCCGCAGCGGAGGTCCGGGTCTGAAAGCAGGGGCGGCCACCCAGTTTGTGTCACGGGGTTCAGTGATGTAGAACCACTCCTGCTGCCATACCTTTACAGTATCCACAAATTTCCCTTTGGGCCAGGTAACATAGTTGAACTTTCTCACCATGGCACCGCCGCACTCGGTGTGTTGGACGTCAACCACCTTCGGCTTCACATTAAAAACCTTGAGTCACAAGCCAAAGTGTAGGGGGACGTGGAGAAATGCCTCACACACGACGATGAATGTCGAGATGTGGAGGAAGAAATCCGGGGCCAGTCGTGGAAATCCAGCCCGTAGTAAAACATGAGACCTCAGACGAAGGGATGAAGGGCGAACCCAAGTCCTTGGAGGAAGTGAGGGATAAATACCACCTCCCGCCGGGCTCTGGGGTGGGGATGACCTGACCCGGGGTAGGAAGCCTGTGTGTAATCTCCGCCGTCAAGTACCTAGCCTCGCATAGATCCTTGATGTCCTTCTCCGTTATGAAGGAGGCCATCCACTTGCCCTGGAAACCGGATCCAGCTATAGCCGGAGAAGTTGGGGCGAAGGGAAAAACTAGAACTTGGGCGCTGGAGCTCGAGGATGGAAGGGCAGAGGAAGAAGAAGGCATGAGGTGAATAGATGGGTCCTTGTCCTCTTATAAAGACACTGCATATCAAGCGCCCCCTCTATAACGCCCCAGATTCGATGCGCCAGGTGTCTTCCAGTTATTCGCCATCATTGCCATGTCATTTGCTTGTGTGTTGCATTTTATCATGTCATCATGTGCATCTCATTTTGCATCCGTGTTCGTCTCATGCATCCGAGCATTTTCCCCATTGTCCATTTTGCAATCCGGCACTCCTATGTCCTCCGGCGTCCCCCTTTTGTCCCTTGTTGTGAGCGGGTGCTAAACGTTCTCGGAATGGACCGAGGTTTGCCAAGCGGCCTTGGTATAGCACCGGTAGACCGCCTGTCAAGTTTTGTGTCATTTGGAGTCCGTTTGATACTCCAACGGTTAACCGGGTAACCGTAAAAGCCTCTTTTGTGTGCAGCCCAACATCCCTCCAAAGTTGCCCAATAACCCATCCAAAACCCCTCCATGCTCTCGGTCGTTCGATCACGATCGCGTCGCCAAAAACCGCTCCTCATTTGGACACTCCTAGCTCCCTCTACCTATATATATATGCCCTCTCCCCCGAAATTCGCGGTCTAACCCTAGTCATCCCTCTCCTCGCGCCGCCGGACATTTCTTCCGCCCACGGACATGTCCACTCTGCCGCCCACGCCCAATCCGCCGCCGCCACGTCGCCCCCGCGCCCCTCCAGCCGCCGCAGCCCGCCTGAGCCCGGGGCCGGCCCGTG